>NC_061115.1:205187925-205487925 GCF_002878395.1 Capsicum annuum | reverse complement strand
TATTTTTTAACCGCATGATTAAGGCAATTATACACGCAATTCATCAATCAAGTTTTCTCCTCCAAATCCAACATCAAGCAAACAACCAATGGGGATTCAAAACATGCACACACAAAAATTATTCATAATCACATAAAAATTAAAAAGAGAGAAGGTAGAATTGGACCTCAAGCTTTTGATAGACTTAATAATAGAGATAAGAGCTGCTCCGAGAAACTCGAATAATACCAATAAAGTCTCGAATCTATAAATTAGTCACAAAATAGTCCAAATTCAACTCTAAGAAACAAACCAGCTATTCGATAACCCAAATTCTGACCCGAGCAAAATAGATCTACAATAGAAATGAAGAACCATTGGTCAAGAGCACTGAAATACAGCCCGAGCAGAACAAATATACTGAAACCAAAAGTTCAAAAAAGAAACAGTGGAAAATCTAAAAAGCCAAAGCTGCGGCTATCTCGGATGACGACGAAGTGGCCGGACTCTAAGAACCTAACGTTTCTTGAGCAAAATTTGTTCTAAAATAGAGAAAAAAAAGGGAGATTTGGGAATTTTAGGGACTGGGGAAGGCGTGTTCGACAAATTAGGGCTGGTTTCGGTGAAGAGTTTTGCTGGAAAACTTGAGAAGACGGCCGAAAAATTGGAAAACCAGCAAGAAATCCATTGATGGGCTGATCTCACCCTTCTCACTTAATATCCTTCGCCATTCTCCTCTCTTTATTGTATTTTTTGTCCTCTTTAGCTGATGTTGCTAGCTATTGTTTTTGAATAAAAAAGAAAAGAATGGTCCTTGTCCTTGTTATGTTGTCCTCCCTTAATGTTGAGTGCTGAATATTTTCATCCCCCCCACCCGTGAGAATATTGGTGAGTATGTATATTCATTCTTTATGGACCAGAAAAAGAAGAGGGGGTCATGTGGGTGGGGTATGGTAGGTAGGTAGAGGGTAGGGTAGTGAGGTATGAGGGTATAGGTAGGGGTGAGGTGTTGTTTTTGAATTGGAGGGGTAAGTGTTAGGTGTCTATTTTTGAATGGGTGAGTTGTTGAAATCTTTAAGATAAGACAAAATTAGTTACGGTTTGTTACTTGGATAAAAACAAAAAAGAATAAATAAATAAGTAAAAGATGAGGTGGTTACTCATTTGTTTTTCTTGAAGAAAATTATAAGATACAGTCAAAGTGCATGATAACGGAGTAAGAATTATTTTTTACGGGACAAAATTATGTATCTACATCATGCCCCCTTTGAATGTAAACACCGAGTGTTTTCATACAAAGAGTTAGACCACGAGACAGAATTTTGTCCTGATCATTATTCGAGGAAAGAAACAGAAAGAAGAAGGGCAACCGAGTCTTGACGGATATCCTACCTACTCAAGTTATGAGGGAATCAAGTTACAGGTATCTTAAAAGATCAAAATGAGGTGGACTATACCGAGTTGGAGAGTCCAGTGAGGTTCCATCGAGGTTCCGGTCTGTGGCTCTGTCATTACATCAAAATAAAAATTGCAAGTTAAAACATAAATAACATTACAAAAATCCTATCTACGAAGCTTCTTTGGACTCTTGACTTGAGTTTCATTACCCTGTTCTTCAATGGGCTCCTGACTTGCTATTTCATCACCCTGTTCTTTAAGTGGGCTCCTGACTTACAACTTCACCTCTCTGTTCTTCAGGCGGGCTCCCGTCTTTCAATTTTATCACCCTATTCTTCAGGCGGTCTCCTGGAACAAAAATCAAAGCTAAAACGAAAATCATCCCAATTGAAAATTATGATAAAGAAAGATTTCATTCATTCATTTTTGTTGAAAGTAATGTCCCATTTTCCAGGAGGGCCCTGAACATAAGTAAATTCCCATTTTTTAGGAGGGCCCTGAACATCAGTAAATTCTGATTTTCCAGGAGGGTCCTGAGCAGAAAGTAAAACCCATTTTTCAAGAGGGTCCTGAACAGAAAGTAAAGTCCCATTTTTAGGAGAGTCCTGGACAGAAAGTAAAGTCCCATTTTCCAGGAGGGTCCTGCACAGAAAGTAAAGTCCCATTTTCCAGGAGGGTCCTGAACGTAAAGTAAATTCCAATTTTCCAGGAGGATCCTGAACAGAAAGTAAATCCCATTTTTTAGGAGGGTCCTGAACAAAAAGTAAATTCCCATTCTTCAGGAGGGTCCTGGACAGAAAGTAAAGTCTCATTTTTCAGGAGGGTCCTGAACGTAAAGTAAATTCCCATTTTCCAGGAGGGTCCTGAACAGAAAGTAAAATCCCATTTTTTAGGAGGGTCCTGAACAGAAAGTAAATTCCCATTTTTCAGGAAGATCCTGAACATAAAGTAAAATCCCATTTTCCAGGAGGATCCTGAACAGAAAGTAAAGTTCTCATGGATGTATTTTTCTAATGGTAACTGAATTAAGTGAAGTGAATTTGCCCCTGTTTTAACAAAGAAAATTTGTCAGTTAAAAACTTATTGGTGGCTTGCAGCACTTGGCTTCCCAGGCATCTTCTCCAACCGTTGTTTCTTTCACCTTTGTTTCAGATGGTTGAAACTTTCCCCTGTTTTGTCACATCATTGACACAGATCCAGATTTAGGGAAATGAGTTTTGACTCAAATAATGAATTTCCATTTTACCATGCCTCTGAGATGCACCCTTTTCAAATCTGAATACTCCTACGAATCCAGCAGTCTGTCAGTTGATAGACTTCCTTTACTTTGTTTCGAATTACGATCCTATTTCTTTCATGTGCTGGTCGTTGGCTTTTCCTAATACAATTGGAAAGACTGGTAGCAAGTTTTGAAATCCTTTCTCACTTATATCGACATAGACTTGACTAAAGTGTAAAGAAATGATGGTAACTTTAATTTTGATAAATGACATTAAAGAGACAAAAATATGAACATGTAAACGAAAAGAAAGGGCAATGTCCCTTATTCAAAAATAAATAAGAAACAAAAACTTATCTGAATATGGCAACCAACTCCAATGACTATGACATGCATTTTGGATTAAGCTGCCTGATCTTCCTATCCAAACTTCCCATCTGTTGTTGAGTTCGTGCCTTTGCCACTGAGCCGCTTATTCAAACCCATTGGACTCATATATCTCATTCAATTGATGCCATCTTAAAAGACTTTTACCAACAAATCTCTTTCCTTTTCACTTTTCTCTCGACCTTGCCATCGCCTTACGATGACCATGAGGGTTTTCACCAATAAGACTCTCTCATTTTTATTTCTCTCAACTCCCCATTGCGTTATGGTGCCCATGAGGGTTTTCACCAGTAAGACTCTCTCATTTTTATTTCTCTCGACTCACCATCGCCTTATGGTGCCCGTGAGGGTTTTCACCAATAAGACTCTCTCATTTTTTATTTCTTTCCTGATTTCTTATGCTGAGGAAGACAAGTAGTACCCCACAATGTATCATCATATCCATTGCATGCTTAGCCTTAACATTATCAAAAATTGGTTTGAAGAACTTTCTTCGGTTGTAACTTGGCTTTTGGATATGGTTAGAAAAGGATGGCAAGAGGCTCAAACGACACTTGAAGTGGGAGTGAGACTTACAACTTTTGGAATCGACTCAAATAACACACTAACTCATGCCCCAGTTTTTTGTTGACTAGGTGACTCTAAAATCTTTATTTGGTTGGATCGAGCCCTGAATAGGGCAGCCTACATATCTTACTCCCAAGAGAGAGGAATCAGGTCACACGTAGTTCCATTAGCTTGTTCTTGGTTTTTATCTAATTTTCTCTTCTCTTTTTTTCTTTTATTATTATTATTTTTTTTAACTTTTCTTTTATTCTTCTTGTCTTGACATTTTACTTTTTACTCTGTTTTGATTCCAAAAGAGGGATATGAAAGACAAAATAGAACTAAGCTCAATTGGGGTAAACAAAGGATGACACAATATTTAGATAGAAGAATGAAATGCCCTCATCATATCAATCTTAAAAAATGCAAGTACTAAACATGCAATAGAATCAACAAAGGATAAAATATCATACATAATATCTTTTGACTGCATTGGCATTAATAGCCATTTATGCCATTTTTCCTTCAATATCTGTGAAATATAAGGCTCCATTGGGCAACACTTTTTTCACAATAAAGGGACCTTGCCAATTTGGGGAGAACTTGCCTTTAGCTTCAACCTGATGAGGAAGGATACGCTTTAATACCAACGGCCCAACTTTTAAACACCTGGGGAGTACCTTTTTATTACTCGAGCCATTCTTTTCTGATACAATTGACCATGACATACCGACATCAGTCTTTTTTCATCAATCAAGCTCAACTATTCCAATTGGGTTTTGACACACTCATCATCATCAATCTCTGCTTCCATAATAACTCGAAGTGAGGGAATTTCAAATTCTGTAGGAATGACTGCTTCTGTCTTGTACACCAACAAATATGGAGTTTCTCCTGTTGAAGTATGAACAGTAGTACGATAACCTAGCAATGCAAATGGCAACTTCTTATGCCATTGTCTGGACCCTTGTACCATTTTTTGTAGTATCTTATTGATATTCTTATTAGGGGATTCCACAATGCCATTTTCCTTTGGATGATATAGAGTGGAATTTCGATGTGCGATCTTAAGCTGTTAGCACAGTTCTTACATCAAATGACTATTGAGATTGACAGCATTGTCTATAATGATCATCTTCGAAATTCCAAACCTACAAATGATGTTGGCATGAACAAAATCCACCACTACTTTCTTTGTTAGTGACTTGAAAGTTACTGCTTCTACCCACTTTGTGAAGTAATCAATGGCCACCAAAATAAATCTATGCCCGTTTGACGCTTTCGGCTCAATTAGTCCAATCACGTCTATTCCCCAAGATACAAAAGGCCATGGAGCAGACATTGCATGCAATTCAGTGGGAGGAGAATGTATCAGATCACCCTGTACCTGACATTGATGATATTTTAGAACAATAGTAAGCCAATAATAACCTGCTCTGAGAATTTTCTTTGATAAGACATAACTATCCATGTGAGGCCAGCATACTCTAGAATGAACTTCAACCATGATTACCGAAGCTTCTTTCGCATCTACATACCTCAAAACTCCCAGATTTAGGGTTCTCTTGTATAAGACTCCCCGACTTAAGAAAAATCAACTATCCAAATGCCTAATGGTCCTTTTTTGATCATTGGTGGTATGTGTTGGGCATTTTCTTAATTAGATGTATTGGTTGATATCAAAGAACCAAGGTTTTCCATCAAGCTCTTCTTCAACTGCGTTACAATAAATGTGTTGATCACAACTCTGTATATGCATTGGATCGATGTGGGCCTTATCAGGATGTTGGAGCATTGAAGACAAAGTGGCCAAAGCATTATCAATCTCATTTCCAATTCTTGGAATATACCTAAACTTTACGGACACAAGCCGTTGACATAGATTTTTCAAGCATTGTCGATACAATATTATCTTTAAATATCATGTCTCCCAATCACCTTGAATTTGATGGACAAGAAAATCTAAATCCCCTAACACTAATAGTTCCTAGACTCCCATATTAATAGCTAACCTCAAACTAAGAATGCACGCTTCATATTCTGCCATGTTATTAGTATAATAAAATCAAAGTTCCGCTGTTACCGAGAAATGTTGCCCTAATTAAAAAATAAGAACTGCACCTATTCTGACTCATTTCATGTTGACAACTCCATCGAAGAACAACTTCCAACCTGGATCAGCATTTATAACGACTTCATCGATACATAACACTTCTTCATTAAGAAAATATGTCTTTAATGGCTCGTACTCTTCGTCAATGGGATTCTCATCAAGATGATCTGCCAAGGCTTGGGATTTCATGGCAGTTCTAGTCACATATACAATGTCGAACTCGGTTAGCAATATTTGCCACTTTGCCAAAAGATCGATCGACATTGGCTTCTGAAATATATACTTCAAAGGATCTATACGGGAGATGAGATAAGTAGTGTAGGACAAAAAATAATGCTTTAACTTCTATGCTACCCCAGTTAGGGCATAACATGTCCTTTAAAAAAAAGTGTACCTGTCCTCATATGTTGTGAACTTCTAACTAAGATAATAAATAGTCTACTCCTTTTTGTCCATGACATCATGTTGACCTAGAACATAACCAAAAGAATTGTCCATGACTAATA
Source organism: Capsicum annuum (assembly GCF_002878395.1). Lineage (NCBI taxonomy): Eukaryota > Viridiplantae > Streptophyta > Magnoliopsida > Solanales > Solanaceae > Capsicum > Capsicum annuum. Next base: position 205,481,777 of record NC_061115.1, on the reverse strand, counting down.
AATATAAGATCAAAGGCCTACAAGGTTTCGAGGGTACCAGCATGGGAGAATTTGATAGATATCTTTTGAGTTTGTCGAACACTTCCTGACATTCTTCAATCCACTCTACCACAACACTCTTTTTCAGCAACTTGAAAATGGGCTCACACATGGTTGTAAGTTTAGCAATAAACCTACTGATGTAGTTTAATTGACCCAGCAAGCTCATCACCTCTATTCTATTCTTGGGCAGCGGCAGATCCTGAATGGCTTTGATCTTCGAAGGATCCAATTCAATACCTCAACAGCTGACTACAAACCCCAATAGCTTTCCGGATGGAACTCCAAATACACATTTTGCCGGATTGAGCTTGAGATTATACCTGCGAAGCCTCTTAAAGAACTTTCTTAAATCTTTAACATAGTTAGCCTGACTCTTTGATTTAATAATCACATCATCTACATAGACCTCAATCTCCTAATGCATCATATCATGAAACATAGAAGTCATGGCTCTCTTGTATGTTGCTCCAGTATTCTTCAAACCGAACGGCATCACTCGCTAACAATAGGTCCCCAACGGTGTGATAAAAGATATTTTCTCCATGACTTCATCATCCATAATGATCTGGTGGTATCTGGTATAGCAATCCACAAAAGAGGCAACCTCATGTTTAGCGCAGTTGTCCAGCAAAATATGGATGTTGGACAGCGAAAAATCATCCTTCGGACTTGCTCTGTTCAAATCACGGTAATAACACATACTCAAATTTTACCGTTTTTCTTCAGGAACAACATTTGATAACCACGTGGGATAACGAGCCACTCGAATTTCTTTGGCTTCAAGTTGTTTCATGACTTCCTTTTTGATTTTAATACTTACATCAGTTTTAAACTTCCTCAACTTTTGTTTGACAGGAGAGAGTGCGGGATCAGTTGGTAATTTATGGACCACTAATTCAGTGCATAAACCAGGCATATCATCATAAGACCATGCAAAAAATTCTTTATAATCAATTAATGCTTGAATCATTCCATTTTTTAATAGTGACGAAGAATGTATACTTATTTTAGTTTCCTTAACATCTTCTTGATCCCCAGATTAATTGACTCAGTTTCATTCAGATTAAGATTCGACTTGTCTTCAAACTGTTCCAACTCTTTGATTATTTCTTCTAGAGCCTCTTCTTCATCATATTACCCCTCTTGCTTCATTACATCTTGATTAGTTTGGATTTTTAGATCAGGCTAAAAATTCTGCAAATATGTCTTGTCATTAGAATCAGCATAAAGAGAACTGTATAAAGAAAAGACAAAAAACGAAATATATTAGACACGAAACAAAAGGTACATTGCATTTCATTAAAAGAAAAGATGGGAGGGTTTAAACATAAACAACAATATAACATAAACAAACTAAAATCGAATTACAACCCTAAAATAACTCGGATAAATAGAAAGAAAAACAAAACAAACTACCAAAACTCCCTCCTGACGGGGAGAGGAGTGACTTCCCAATTGTTAAACTGGACAGCTGTTGTAATACCCCACAAATTTCTCTCCTAGTTTGAGCCTTAGAGCATTTTCGATAAAGCAAAAATCCAAGTCTAAAAATTTTAGAAATATCTTCCCAAGTATGAAACACTTTGAATCGTGTTGTATTTTTATAATTTCAATTTTTTTTATGTAGAGAATTGAATAAGATTTCCATCGATACCATTTTCATCAAAATCTGACATTGAATGAGGGAGTTATGGCCGATTTACTAAACGGTATCAGAATCGCCCAGGTTAGACGGTCTACCTAGAAGACCGCTAAGTCCTTGGCGGACCGTCAAGTGTCCCTTTAGACCAATACAGAACATCCCATTTCTGGCCCCCGAGTGATGGCCAAAGTAGTGGACCATCAAAAAGTTGATGGACCATTAAGGGGTCCGTCAGGTTAAACCAGAATGGCCCATTCCTGACCCCCGAGTGACGAACGATTTGGTGGACCGTCAGATTCCTGATGGACCATCACTTCGACTATCACGTCGAGGTAGAATGTCCCAGTTTTGGAACTCTAGTGACGGACGACTTGTTGGACTATCAGTCCCTCTGACAGACCATCACTTCAATCGTCACAGACCCTGATCAACAGTTTTCAACTCTTTTTCTTTAAAGGGAATTTTGGTCTTTTCCACTCTTTCCCCAACCTCTATAAATACCCACTTAAGGGTTGAAGACCTCATTTCTTTTCTCTTCTTTCACCCAAAAATTAGGGTTTCCAAAATAAAAAATTCTCTCTTCTTTCACCAAAAATTTAGAGAGAATCAAGAGCAAGGATCAAGAATTCTTCCAAGAGCCTTCAAGAAAAGATTTTCCCCAAGGTATGTAGATGTTAATTCTTGGGTCCCTTTCATCCAAGAAGCTCAAGTACCTTTTTTTTTTTTTAAATCTCCAAGATTTATGTTTATGAAGTTTTAATGATTCTTGTGAGTTGAAATTGATGTTCTTGCTATAATTGAGTTGTGGTTCATGTTTGTCTACAAGATTATCAAGCCTTGGACTTAGTATGTGCTATTTGTGTTGTAAATAGATTATGTACTTGTTGTTGATGTTGAATGACCTCCAAGATGGGATGCTTATATGGTTTGTATGAATCTATGATAATATATGAGTAGTTGGGTTATTATACTTATGCCTAAGTTGTGCATGTGAGGTGTTTGATAAAATGACCAAGTGAATGAATTATTCCATGCTAGTAGTAAATCCCCAAACAAGTGTGAACCTATGCATGTCTAGTGTTTGTTGAAGGACCTTAGTGTACGAGTGGAGATGTGATGGTTGTAAATTCCCCATTATGTGCTCTTTGTCATATGCTAAGTTTTTAACACATGTCAAGTGATTAGAAAGTAAGCTATGACATGATAGTGTGAAGTTTCCTAAGCGATGTGCTACCCCAAACACATGTTAAGACTGATATAGGTATGAAATTGTTGAGGTAAAACCTTGTTGAATGGAGTTCAATCTAATAGCATCTTTACCCTATGTTATTATATGATTATTATCCCAAGATTCTTAAAGTGACCCTTTTGTGATTATTATGATAAATAGAGGTTTATGTTTCTAAAATGCTTGATGCGATACTTTAAGGATTTTTGAGGGAAAAAGTATGTTATGATTTCTAATTGCTTGGAGAAGATGCTTTAATAATTGTGATGATGCATTAATGATTATGATGATGAATGAATGCTTGTGTTGATAAATGAATGATTGTGATGGTAAATGGATGATCGTGATGATGTGAGAATGATTATGTTTTACTTTTATGTTATCAAGTCCTGGGGGTATTTATACCTGACAATGGAGCTGTTGTCTAGAGCCCGTGTCAGTTTTGCGATAATTCCAATCGAGCCATGATTCTCAAAACTCAGTGAAATATAGAACTATCTATCTTCAGAAAAGTGGAAAGCTTAATCAGGCTCTGTAATCTCAGTTATCTCTGTAATCTCTGTATCGCTAGTAATCTAGCCTCTTTCCTGTGATCAGCTCAGGTCTAATAGTATTCAAGTGATTCAATTCTAATATTAGAAGCGATTTGAATAATCTATTCAAGCTCTGCATCATCAGTCAGATGCTATGATTTGATAACTTTTTGTCAGATACGGAACTAAGTAATCTCAGCGTACCTCAGTCAGATTTCTTGATAAATATAATCAGTATCAGACTCATCTCAGTCTAAGTTAAATTAAGAATCAAATCAGTGTCTTTCAGTTGGGAGTAGAAACTAGCACCAAGTGAGCTCAAGGATGGGGACTCACGTACTAGTGGAGGATGTGATCCTTAGATGCGATCCTTGTTCTCCAAAACTATGTAGCTAGCGTAGGTTGAGACATCACACCTGCTATATGAGGGTGGATAAGAGACATCATACCTGCCAGATAAGGGTAGATGAGGTGGCTTGACCTGTTAGATAAGGGCTCCACCATTCTCATATGAGGACCTGATAGATGAGGGCCATATAAAGATAATGTCTTTACCCATGGCACGATATTGACATCCTCCCAACCAGGGTTAGAGGTTTGACCCCTAAGAGATAGTAGGGGCATATTGGTTAAGAAACTATTTCCAATGGTCTCAGTTTCAGAATCAGTCTCAGACTTCAAGAAAGAGCTCAGTTCAGTTTAAAGAATTTAAGGATGTTAGATACAGGCCATTAAATATGATTACTTGCTAATTTAAAGATCCACTGCTATATAGGCCGATCTCAAAATCATTTATCAAGAAGTATTGTTATCCACAGACACAAAAACAACCTGTTAGACAAGGTTGCTATCCATTTTAGAAATTTCAGAACTCATGTCCTAATGTAAGTGCATTCATATTCCCAGTTATCAGTATCAGATAAGTCTATGATTCAGTATCTCAGTGTAAGCAGTGAGTGCAGTCTGCAGTAAAGTGGCATTCGAGTTTCAGTCTGTAGAGTTGTGATGATTGTGATTATGGACGGTGCATTTATGTATGTATTCTCGTCTGACATTTTCATGACTATTTAGTTTACATATTATGCATGAATGAGCCCTTAAATTTAGCTTTACCTCGTCTACATACTTGGAACATTTTTATACAGAGGCATTTGTGCTATGATGTTTTGTTAGACACCATAGTTTCAGAGGCACAGGATTTAGAGTTTCCTCAGAAGTTCAGTTTCAGTTAGTAGCGGAAGCAGTAAGATCTCTTTCTTTGAGGACGAATCTCAAATTACTATTATTGCATCAGATTTTATGTATATTTTTAGTTGATGGAGTTAGTTGGGGACATGTCCCATCAACTCCACAATTCAGACAGTTTAGAGGCTTTTCAAACGGATGTTGATGTATTAGTATTCAGTTTTCAGTTTGAGTATGTATAGATGTGTTGAACCTTATGTCCAATTTCTATATTTATTTCAGATATTATGCAGTGTACAGGTACAGATATCAGTAAAGGGTTAGCTTGTGGTCCTTCAGGTCCATAAGCAGCGTGTGACGTCACGAGTGGGATCTCGGGGCGTTACAGCTGGACCTATGAATTGCACGTCTGCCTTACTGGTACCTTCTCCTACTTCAACCATGTCAACTTCGATTAACAGGTTCTAGAAGTCATCAACTAATTCAGCTTCAAACTCTATAGGTGCCACGACACTTCTCTTGATGAATGACTTACTAAGTAAAGGCACTGGGCGAGGGAGTGACCATATTTCTTTCTTTCTTTCCTTGGCTTTATTTAGATCTTCAGCCGTAGGTTTGAAACCCAGACCAAAAGTGCCTAAGTTCTCCCTCGAACATATGGGATGAACTATACCGTGAAGAGACACTCCCAAACCCTTTCCTGGCTCAAATCCATATTTTAACATTTCATTTATCATCATGACAGAAATGGGAGACAATTGTGGCCCTGGAATAACCTGCCCTTCAAAGATATGATTCACCGACACTGTATCAAAATTTTGATAGACAAATGTCTCCTCTACATTATTTTCATCAATAAGGGACAAGGGAGAATCTTCATAGGTGGACAAATCCCCTTCACCATGAATAACCACTTCTTGCCTATCATGCTCAAAGTTGATCATTTGGTGCAATGTAGATGAAACCGCCTTGGCCTTGTGGATCCACGGTCTTCCCAATAACAGATTTAAAGAGGAGTTGATATTCAATACTTGAAACTCTATGGCAAACTCAACAGGCCCTATAATCAACATCGATTCTATTTCACCAATGGAGTTTGATTTTGCTCCATCGAAAGCCCTGACACATACATTGTTGGGCTTGATCCTCTCAACACCAATGTTTAACTTTTGCAAAGTAGAAATAGGGAAAATATTTTCACTAGAACCTCCATCAATCATGACATGAGTGATGTAGAAATCTTCACATTTCACGGTAATGTACAGACCCCGATTATGCCCCATTCTTTCAACTGGCAATTCGTCATTAGAGAAGCTGATTCGATTTACTTCAAAGATTTTTCTGAAAAATTTTCTCAAGCATATTTACCATAATATCCATAGGAACATATGCTTCATTTAATACCTTCAGTATAATGTCACAATGTTCCTTGGAATGCAATAACAAAGATAAGAGGGAAATTTGAGCAGGAATCTTCCTCAACTGATCTATTATTGAATACTCTGGTAATTTCATCTTTTTCAAAAAAATTTTGGCTTATTCTTTGGTTGATAGGATTTTTGAGAGGTGAAGGCCCACTCACTACTATCTTGGTCTTCCTCAAACCTTCAGGCATGAATCATCTTCCTGATCAAGTCAGACCCCCTACCTCATCTACTTCTTCCTTGACTTCCTTTCCCTGATAAGTTATCACAGTCCGCTTATAGTTCCAGGGGACCTTTTTCGTATCAACTATCGAAAGTTGGGTTGCTGGTTTGATGATAATAGGCACTGCAAGTAATTCTTTTACCATTAAAATAGGCTTACCTGGAGCTTCTACTACCATCAACTTAGGTTTGTCCTGACTTAGACCAACATCTTTTCTAGCTCCTTGCACCCTGATCACGAGTTTCTTTGTGCTTTCTTGGACTTTATCTCCTCTCATTCCTTCCTGTCTTAATGACATTGCTTTTAACAAATCTTCCATATTCACCGATTTGTCCTCATTGGTCTGTATTCTGACAATAGGCTTATAACACATCAATGACTCTTTGCCATCGTATATCAACTCCAACATATTGGTTTCAGCATGGGTTGGCAATGGATTCAAGTTAATGTTTGGAACTTTTGGGGCCTGGACCAGAATTTTATTTGCATCAATCAAATCTTGGACAGCTTTCTTCAAATGCCAACATTTCTCGATATCATACCCCGACATGTCAAAAAAATACGCACATCTTAATGAATAATCAAGATTTCTTGGAGGTGGATTAAAAATCCTTCCTTGAATTGGGCTGAAGACCTTTAACTTCCTCAACCTATCAAACAGGCTGGCATATGACTCCCCGAGAGGTGTGAACTAATTCTTGGCTACCTTCTCTTTCTTATACTAGGGCCTAGGTTAGAAAACAGGTTTGAAGGGGTTTTGGTAATTTAGAGGAGCTGAAGGACGATTTTGAGGAGCTTGCACATGCCATTGTGGGTAAAGAGGGGTTTGAGCATATGGTTGTATGCTATATACTGGGTACGGGGGTATTGGAATGGAATATAGTGGGTTTTGTAGGGGATAGTAATGATGGGGAGGATTATATGGAGCTTAGGCATAGGCTTGGGCTTGGGGTTGGTGATAGGGGTGAGGCGGTCTTTTGGGATAGGAATGGGATCCAGCTACAATGGCCGCCACGTCCTCTTTGTTTTTTTACCTCCAAAGGTTCCAGAGGCACCTTGAATCGCTTGGGTGGTGGCTTTCAATGTGGCAAAACTCACTATCCGGCCGGTCTTGATTCTGTCCTCTATCATCTCTGCCATTTTGAGGACTTCAATAAAAGACTTTCCTATTGCTGGAAGTAAATGTTGAAAATAGGTCTCATCCTGTGCTTGAATGAAGACCTCTATCAGCTTACTCTCCTTCATTGGAGGTTTTACCCTGGTGGCCTATTCACGCCATCTTATTGCATATTCTCGAAAGCCTTCAACACTTTTCTTCTTCATGTTGACCAGGGATTTCTCATCAGGAACCAGATCGACGGTATATTGAAAATGTTGCACAAATTCATTAGCTAGGTCATCCCAGTTGTTCCCAATTGTCAATATCCTGATCGATGAACCATTCTGAAGCCAGACCGGGAAGACTATCGCCAAAGAAAACCATGAGCAACTCGTCTCCCCCCTGCAGCCCTCAATTGGTTGCAATAGCATCTCAAATATGCCACGGGATCACCGTGCCCCACTTACTTCTCAAATTTGGGCATTTTAAAACCAAGGGGAAGGTTAACGTCTGGGAACATGCAGATATCTCTATAGGAAACACTCTTATAACCCCCGATTCCTTCCAAATTCCTCATGGCCTATTCCAAACTTTTCAACTTCCGCATCATGACTTCTTGTTCCTCTGTTACAACAGGCTTCTCTATAGCAAATAGAAATGCAGGTGGTTGAGTGTACCCATACGGTTCATTCATCTTCAAAGTAGGTTCCGGGGCATAATACTGATTATCTAAAACCTTCAATACCGGTTCACTAGCAGACCGAGGGAGTACCATTGTTGGACGCACAGTATAGGCAGGAGCTTCAGGTGGTGGCGGAGCCATGAACACAGGCGCTACCGGTGGTGTTGGATGAGTCGTGAGCCTTGGTTGAGGAATTGCCTGGGGCACACTAGAAGTGCTAGGGTAATATTGACGCAGAGTGAATCCTGGTTCGTACTCCGGTGACACAATGGGAATAGAGAATTACGCCTGAGAGAGCAGTGGGAAATTGGGGGTATTCCCAAGATCTTTGGAGAGTGAAGGAGGAGGCATTCCACTAGATCATGCTTGGTGCAGATCTAGCAATTCTTGTCTAAGTCTCAATACCTCATCATTGCGTTCTGAACTTTCTTCCCTGGGATCCTGATCTGGGTCAATGAGTGAATTTTCAATCTCCCTACTAGCCATGGCAAGCTTCGCTTTTGATCTAGTGAAGTACGGATGACTAGCCAAAGTGCTACAAACCAACCACTTATCTGAAAGAACATACTCATCAAAGACAAAACCCGTTAGGATTTAGGCCAGGCAACAAGCATAGAAATCACATTGTATACATCCTAGGTTCATGTACATTTCTACCAGACTTAGAGGGTAATGAGGCCATTTTAACATCATCCCGATCTTTATCCTATGCCCATTTGCTTCTTTCCTCCAGCCACACCTTTTTTTTTCTTTTCCCCCTCACTTCTCTCTTCTTTTCATCAGTCTCTTTTCTTTCACCTTATTCTCTCGTCACTCTTTTTTTTTCTCTCACTATCTACCTTCTTTTATCATTCTTTATAGCTTTTGCTTTTCATTAAAAGAGGAAAAATAATGAAGAATGAAGAATCAAAATGATTAGATCGAACACAAAACTAGGTTGCCTACGTATCATGTTGTACATGAATTAGATCTTGCGTAGTTCGGGAAGCACATGCACAAAGTTGAAGAATTTTTTTTTTCATTTTTTTTGAAAAACAAATAAAAAAAAGAACAATGCAACAATACTACATTTCATAAAAGAGGCGACTCAAACATATTTCAAATTTAAGACAACCTTAAAACTAATCAACGATGACTAAACAACACTCTAGGCCCATAGGACAACATGCGTAACATTCCTTATAAAGACCCTAACATTAAAACAAACTTGACACCGACTTAACGAAGAAATAACACTACAATGGCAGAAAACTAAAGGACTCAAACTAAACAAAAGATAGGAAATGCTCTTTCAAACTGGTGCTCTGTGTGATGACCCTGGCTGAGATGAACTTGTCTGTGAAGTTCTCACTTTTCCCTTCAGACTTTGCAATATATCCTGCAATGATGCTTTAATACTCAGGAATAAGCTTCTCACACGTATCGCCGCCTCTTGGAGACTACACCCAAAAAGGTTTTTCTGGCACCCTTCCACAGCTGTGATCAACTTAACTGCTGAACTCTCAAAAGCTCCACTTTGGCACCAGGATCTTCCTGCTCATCGTCCTCAACCACAATTTCTTCTTGTATTTGCCCTCTAAGTTGAGCTGGTAATGGTCTACTAATGCCGCGGGGTATAGATTGTATCCATATTTTATAGTTTTGATTACACCCCGGATTATCCAAACCTTCCACGAGGGTATCAACATCTCGCCTCATTGTGTTATTCCAGAATTACTCATATTTTCTTTCCCCCAAGGCTTGGTCTTAAAAATACTCTACGTCCTTTAAAAGGTCCATTATCGATGGGACGTCTTGCACCCTACCCAACTGACGCATCATCCTTCTTTGACTGTAAGGTCTAGTGCAGTTAAGTCCTATTAAAACTAGAAGTAGTTGCATTTGAGATCCAATCAAGATTCTCTTAGGACGAAACCACATATAGGTCAAAAGAATGTTGTCCGGAGTTCTTGATTTGAGAAATTCAATCTAGGCATTGACTCCCACAGGTAAAGAAAATTTATCAAAATGCATTCTCTCATGCATGGCTTACACTTGATCACCCAGACAACGGTCGATCATATCTGCTTTAATCAAAGAAGGCGTACGAAAATGCTCCATCATCCACAACTGCAATATCAGATTACTCCCCTAAAAAAATTATACCCCTCCTTTTACTTCGGTTAAAGCCTTATATATTTTTGGTAAGATCATTGGTACAATGGTAACCTTATCATTTTTATTGAATAAAGCTATCACCACTGATTGTGGACAAGTATTGATACACCTCTCATCTAACGGAACACTCAGATGCCCAACAAAGCTAGATAGAAAACCTCAAGATGACGCTGTTCCTAGATTTTTTTGGTAGTATAGAATTCATCCCAAAAGCAGTCGAAACCTTCTAAGGACCCAAATCTAGCAAACAAATAGTCAAAGAAAATCCAAGATTGTTTGAGACATCCCAGCTGCTTGTTGTCTTTCAATCCACAGAGTCTAAGAAATCTTTTGCGAGTATGGTTGTGGGCTAAAATCATCTGTTGACCCATATAAAACAATTGAAACAAACGAGATATTTCTGCCAGGGTGAGAGTCAGCTCACAACTTCCAAACCTAAACACCAAATTATTTGGATCCGAAAAATTAACAAAGCTTCTATTAGATTCGGACGGGGCGTGAGATCCAGGAGTGCAGCAAGATTACCTAACACTTTCCTCACTTCGTGCTTTACAGAGTAATTGAATGTGCCCCACCACTTGATCAAATTTTTGGGTACCTTGATGACCATAAGGACCCTAGACATTGTGGACAGAACCATCCTGTAATAACAGATAAGACATTATCTCAAGAAATCAAGAAAAGCAAAAGATTCCCAACCTTTGGGACTTTGACACGGACATATATCGAGGGGACAGACCACTTCATGACTCCAATTCGCCGAATAGTAACACTGAATAAAATCACCCTACTTGTTTAGGACCCACTAACAACACTAAATGACAAAGAGAAAAACCTAAGCTAAGACTAAGACAAAGGCCAAAAATAAAGATTACCAGACCCATCGAGGGTTGCCTACATATCCCGTCCTGAGGGACGGGAATCAGGTACGCGTAGTTCATCCAGATAGGATAATTAAGGATTAAATAACCGACTGAACCCTGACTTGAGAGACGCGACCACAAACAGAAGATGCAAAATATCAATAAAATCTTTTTGAGTTTTCAATTTGACACTTCACATAAAAATGACACCAACAACTATGAAAGAAAAATATTTTTGGTATTTTCATGAAATGTACAAAAGTCCTACAAATTTTTTTGCATTTTTCTTTTATAAAAACTCCTATGAATGAAAAATCTTTTTGAAGTTTTTGAATTGTGAATGCATGCTAAACGAGGTAAAGAAAAATCTTTTTGATGTATTTTTTTTTTTTTTTGAAAAATGAGTGCAAAAAGTAAAAAAAATCTTTTTTTTTGAATTTTTGAATCGTGGAAAACAAAATCCATAAAGAACCTAAAAACTACGAAACTCTTTTTTTGATTCACCTTTTCTCTTTTTTTCCCTTTTTTTTTCATGCCTACACATCTTTCTTTAATTCTAGAACATGCTTTCCCCAAATCAGTCCGTCAAATGACCCTGTTACCCTAAAAAAATGCAACAATTAGCACGTAGGGATGCTTAAGAGGAGAGTCTCCTACAAAGGACCAAGAGGGCCCCGCTAGGTCTCAATATGATGCACATAAGCATGACCTAAAGGCTGACCTACGTTGGAGTTCACTAACAAGGCCGTTTGGGAGAATATATGGTCGATAGTAGCTTCTTTGCTTTTCACCTACTCCATACATCCGACGGCTTCCTCTCCTAAAATAAGGGTAACTTAACTAGAGTTCGTGCGCACGACGTGCACTCCGGGACTTGTTGTAGAAAGAATTAACTCGGGTTATGCAAATGATGCAAGATATAAAGCGGTAACACATAGGAAGAAAAACTATAAATACGTAGCAAGTAAACACTCAATGATGATAACAATAACACAAACCAAATGTTTATACACCCATAATGTCAAACTAAGCTGACATAACTCCAAAAAATAAGCTCAAATTTTGAAAAAGATTCCCAGCAGAGTCGCCAGAGCTGTCACACCCCTTTTTTATCGAAAAAATTTGATTTTAGTTCGAAAGGGTTTTCATTATTAAAGTGAAAAAATGAAGGTTTGTTTCAAAAAAGGATGATTTTTACATTCAAATTCAGAGTTGCCACTTGGCATAATCCGATGTGCCAAGTCACCTTCGGAAAATCCTTTTCAAAACAGTTTTGACTCTAGAAACTGATCCGCGAATAAAGATTCCAGACAAGGAATTTTGTTGACCGAAGGAAAGGTGTTAGGCACCCATTGATCTCGTGGTTTGACCACGGTCGCTTGATAAGAAAGAAAACTAAGAATAATTGACGAAAGAGAACCATGTACGTGCTTCTCTCTCCAAAGTTCTTTTCTGAATAATGAAAACTTGATAATTTAAAAACCCTCAAAATTGCTATTTATATTAAAGCCTAATTAAGGTAATAAAATAACAAAATCACAGTTGGGCTCGGATTTAGGTGACGGCATATTGGTGTTGATCGTCAGGCTTCTGACGGCGTCTCAGATATGTCATCAAAAGTTGTGCCTTCTTAACCTGTTCTGCCTCACTCTGACGATGTCCTCCGATGGCTTACCAGAGGAATGACGGCGTGTAGCAAATGTGTCAGACCTTCATCTTATTTCACCATGTTCTGTCCCACTTGACGGAATCTTCTGACGACTTACCATACTTGTAACGACATATTGAGAATGTCGTTACCTTTATCCAGCAACTCTTCTTCACTATTCTTCCTGACGCCTTTTTCTGGTAGCTTACCACATCTCTGACGTCTTGCAAGAAATGCCGTCAGACTCATATCATCTCACTTGTACCAAATTTTACTTATTTTGTTCATTTTTTCTATGTTTTCCTCCCATCCTTAACTTTCCTACAAAATCTTAAGAAATAATATCAAAAACAACAATAATTACTTAAGAACTTACAATTATTTCAGGTTAAAAAGTCTTAAATGTGCTACAAAAATCTAGCACATCAACACCCTCAACTTAAAATAATTGTTTGTCCTCAAGCAACTACATAACACCATACTACGATGCTTAACCAAGAGACACATAAGATACCTATCACAGTTGATTATCAAGTTTAGCTGAAAACTCATGCCACTCTCCACGTTTAACTACTTATAAATCCGATTGTGCATATCAATGAAGATTAACAATGTGACCCAAAGAAATCAAGATATGGCATCAATTCAGCAACAATAACCATGCATATGTACAAGTTACACTACCCAAACAAGTAAATAGCTAGTAATGCAATCGATGTTCCCTTACAACAAAGAAGTCCCTCCTCACTCATATATGAAATCAAGCATGTCAATGCGGGGACGGTCAAGAGACACTCACTCTCAGAAAGAAATCCCAATCAATGCATGTCAAATACCATATGCTTGCCCTTATTTTCATTACCAAGGTGTCCAGACAGGTAAGTTAGGATTACTATAGGTCTTTTATTCGGCTTGTAATGTAGGCTAAGGGCTGGTATGAAATTCAATGGCATTTAGAGTGACTAATCCTCCTTGGCACTACCTTAACTTATGGGGCCTCACTTATTAGCCTTTTTCTCAATTTTTCTCTTCTCTTGATCACACACATTGAGGATAGGTGTAGTTCTTCTTATTCATTTTTTTTCACAACTATTCTTTTCTTATTCTTTTTCCACAGCACCCTACTTTTTATTCTTTTTCCTTTATTCTACCATTTCTCATACTCATTTTACATCACGTACCCCTATGATAGCTACCCTCAACTTAGGTTGTTTGCCTAAGTTAAGGTGCACAGTGTCCAAGGAGGACCACGGCCAAAACAGGTTCATTATGATATAAATAAGAAGGTGATAGGTGTCATAGAAAGAAATGGTCCATTCAGGCTCAAAATAGGGATCAAGAGATATCATGCATAATAGGGAAGGTCATTTAGGCTAAAAGTGGACTAACATCAACAATGTCCTATGATCCTTTCCTAACCCCTATCTTTCGACCAAACTAAGACTAACCGTGCAAGTTCTGGATTTAACATTTAAAGGGAACTAAGTAGTATCTCACACACACATGGCACAAAGGTGCATCACAAGTTACTACCTATCTAGTTCATACGATTGTTTAGCAATGGATATCATGTCACTAGTACTAATGCCATAACAAGATGCACAGTGGTCACACATAAATGTATATCACACAGTTATAAAACAGACTAACGGAGAGGTGTTTATCAGTCTCAAAAATCAACAAAAATATGTCAACTATCCTAGATACTTATTTTTCTCCCAATTAACCACAACACATCACAAAACAAATACAATATGCCTAACTATGTCGGCTCTACTACGAACAAGACTCCAAGGAAAAGAGGCACGGCAACAAAAACCCTAGGAGGACATCAACACCCATAAGTATCCCCACCCTCAACTTAATATCATGCATTGTTCCCAATACGTCAAATCAAAATAAGAGAGATAGAAACATACCTGTGGCACCATGGGTGCGAAGATCTGATTTCAATCACATAATATGAATACAACTAATAAAATACCTTGGGTTTCCTCCGAAGAAGCGCCTAGTTTAACATTGCGGCATGACCCAACTCAACTTTTTCCTCTACCTTGAGGATATGAATTTTACCCCCAACTTAGAGTCCATCTTTTTGTATCGCTCATAGGGAGGTGGTACAAAGATTAAGAAGCTGAGTAATGGATGATGCATGGTAAACAACTCAGCTTTAAAGTGAGGTGTATTTTTGTATTGCTTATCAAGTGTAAAATAAAGAATATAGGATTCTTGTTCCTCATCTTCACAGTCTTCCACTATTTTAGATGTGGTAAACATAATGTGGAAAAATGCTTCAAGTGTGGCCCAACAAATCCTACTTCAAAATTTACACTATCCTCTACACACTCACTTTTATTCATCTTCTCAATATTTTTACTTTGAATTTGGCTAGAGTCTTCATAAGAGATTGGTTTGGCTTCTTCTTTTGCCTCTAGCACCATTCCCTCAATCTTGGCATCATCCCTCATGGTTGGCTCGATTGGTTGGGAAATCTCCAAGGGTTGATCAACATCAAGCTCATCATTAGTATAGGAATCTTGCTCTTCATCGTCACACTCTTCCATTATTTTAAATGATTCCACAGACAAGATATCATCTAAACATAATGTAGAAAAGTGTTTTGGATGATTGACCTCGATATCCACCTCTTCTATCATTTCTCTTCCCTCGTTAACTGTCCTAATGTCTTGACGTATGTCACAAATGGTATCATTCGTTGTATCTATACGATCCAACATTAGTTGAAGCATAGCTTCAATGTCACTCTTTCCAGTGCTGTGTTCTTCCTTTTCTTGACCATAAGACCTATCATACTCATAAGAAGAACTAGAACTTGGGTTAGCACAATAGGGGGGGGGGGATTTGAGAAATCACTCCAATGTCCATCTTGACCACCACATAAAGACCAATTATACTCCTGATAAGATGGAGATGGTGCACACATCTCTCTTCGGGAAGCATATCTATAGTTATGTCAAAAATGGGGTCCATCATAATATAGACATGGATCATCCAGATAAGATTTCCAACCATCAAACTCACATTCAATCCATGATGCCATAGTAAGAAATAAGCAAAAATAAATAGAATCTACCTAACACACGAAACAAAGGAAATCACAAACAAATATTTACAAGTTTGAATTCAAGCAAGTAAGCTAAAATTCCAAACAAACTCAATACGCCAAATTGTTCCCCGGCAACGGCGCCATTTTTTATAACACTCAACTTACACCTCAAATTAGTGTAAGGCGGTCGTCGTCAATATAATTACCCAACTTTGGAGTTGGGGTCGAATCCACAAGGAACAATATGAGTGGCGATTAAACTAGTTTGAAATTATAGCTACAAGTTAAATTCAAACAAATGATACAAAAATATAAAATGGGGTTTTAGTATTAATGTTTGTAATCAATATAAATGGAAAACCAGAGTTATGATCACCAAAGGTTTCGGGTATTGACAGATACTAGGTAATGCTAGAGACCCTCGGAATGAGTAGAACAACAAAATATCCTTGACTATGATACTATCTGACTTATCTCTCCACCTCACCAGACAATTTATTATCTAATTCTCTCAAACTTAGATAATTTATATATATCCAAACGGATGTTATCTCAGGTAGATTAATCTAGTTATGACATTAATCATTAAACAGAAGGTTGGTAGCTTCTGAGTCCCTGCTGATAATTCCCGTCCTCAAGTCTATTTCTCCGTTAGAAGTAAATAAAACCTAAGGCATAATCTAATATTTGTAACCACTAGATTTCAGTTAAAATCATAGAATTTCAAGTTGTTCTACTACACCTTGAATTCGTTAAACACCTAGCATCATATCAAACCCTAATCATTGGATCCCATAACCCCAGCTAATAGAATTAGCCGCTCATGATTTGATGAAAGAAATCACAAGTTGAATTCATGATGATAATAATCAACTTACTTATAGATGGAAAACAACAAGCAATTTCTTTAATTAAATCCCAAGTTAGAAACCCAAGAATAATTGATAAGAATGAAAACTAAGAATAATTGATGAAAGAGAACCATGTACGTGTTTCTCTCTCCAAAGTTCTTGTTCTGAATAATGAAAACTTGATAATTTAAAACCCCTCAAAATTGCTATTTATACTAAAGCCTAATTAAGGTAATAAAATAACAAAATCACAGCGGGTCTCAGATATGTCATCAGAAGTCGTACCTTCTTAACCTATTCTGCCTTACTCTGACAATGTCCTCCAACGGCTTACCAGAGGAGTGATGGTGTGTAGAAAATGTCGTCAGACCTTCATCTTATTTTACCATGTTCTGTCCCACTTGATGGCATCTTCTGATGGCTTACTACACTTGTGACGACATATTGAGAATGTCGTCACCTTCATCCAGCAACTCTTCTTCACTGTTCTTCCTGATGCCTTTTTATGGTAGCTTACCACATCTTTGACGGCTTGCAAGAAATGCCGTCAGACTTATATCAGCTCACTTGTACCAAATTTTACTTATTTTGTTCATCTTTTCTATGTTTTCCTCCCATCCTTGACTTTCCTACAAAACCTTAAGAAATAACATCAAAAACACCAATAATTACTTGAGAACTTACAATTATTTCAAGTAAAAAAGTCTTAAATGTGCTACAAAAATCTAGCACATTATCGCTCAGTGGAGCGTATCGGCTAATTTAACACTACGAATGTATAAACTACACAAAGCACGCAAAACAATCAATCAAGCAAACCAAAACAATCCAAAATTTAGTGTCTAGTC
Source organism: Capsicum annuum (assembly GCF_002878395.1). Lineage (NCBI taxonomy): Eukaryota > Viridiplantae > Streptophyta > Magnoliopsida > Solanales > Solanaceae > Capsicum > Capsicum annuum. Next base: position 205,464,285 of record NC_061115.1, on the reverse strand, counting down.
CAATTATACAGTCCAAAATAGAAAAATGCAAAAGCGTAAATCCTATTCTAACCTGCGCTAATCCTATACTATGCTCCAATGCTTTACCCGATGCTTCGGGTCTTGATCAATGACAATCTTAGAAGACATAATACATCGAGTCATTCCCCGGTGAATAAATACATGAAACTTCAAGGCATTCCCCAGCCAAATGAAAACACTTAAATCGAATGCGATAAACTAGAAAACATTCAACATATTCCACATTCAAACATTCAACAAATACACTTACTACTAAATTTTGCCTACCCGAGCCTATGTTTGCCTATCCAGTTCAACACGTCATAAATCTATTACATTTATGCTTATCCCGAATTAAACAAAATGACATCAGACCAAAATTAATCTACATTCAAACTTTTATCAATTTCTCCATTCTTACTCCCCAAATTTATTTTTTAACCGCATGATTAAGGCAATTATACACGTAATTCATCAATCAAGTTTTCTCCTCCAAATCCAACATCAAGCAAACAACCAACGGGGATTCAAAACATGCACACACAAAAATTATTCATAATCACATAAAAATTAGAAAGAGAGAAGGTAGAATTGGTCCTCAATCTTTTAATTGACTTAATAATATAGATAAGAGCCACTCTGTGAAACTCGAATAATACCAATAAAGTATCAACTCTCCAAATCAGTCACAAAATAGTCCAAATTCGACTCTCCCAATTTGTCAAGAAACAAACCAGCTATTCGATAACCCAAATTCTGACCCGAGCAAAATAGATATACAACAAAAATGAAGAACCACTGGGCAAAAACACTGAAATATAGCTCGACCAGAACAAATATACCAAAACCAAAAGGTTCAGAAAAAAAACAGTGGAAAACCAACAAAGTCGGAGCTCCAGCTATCTCGGATGACGACGAAGTGGCTGGACTCCAGGAACCTAATATTTCTTCGGAAAAATTTGTTCTAAAATAGAGAAAAAAGGGAGATTTAGGGACTGGGGAAGGCGTGTTCGACGAATTGGGCTGGTTCTGGCAAAGAGTTTTGTCGAAAAACTTGAGAAGACGGCCGAAAAACTGGAAAACCAATGGGAAATCCATGGATGGGCTAATCTCACCCTTCTCACTTAAGACACTCCGAATCACCAAGTCATTGTTTGTTTATATATGGATGATATGTTGATCAAACATGGTTTGGTAAAAAACAAATAACATATTTATCACATTCATTTATCTTGAACCCATTTACCAACATGGTTTGGTCAAACTTTTAATGCCATTGTTTAGGTTCTTGCTTTAGTCCATACAATGAATTAATAAGCTTACACACCTTATTTTTCTTTCTTGGAACCACAAAATCCTCAGGTTGTTCCATGTAAATTTCTTCCTCTAATTCTCCATTTAGGAATCCGATTTTCATATCCATTTGATGGATTTCAAGATCATATACCGCCGCCAAGGCAATAAATATTCTAATCGATGTTATCCTTGTTACTAGAGAGTATGTATCAAAGAAATCAAGGCCTTCTTTTTGTTTGAAGCCTTTCACTACAAGTCTTGCGTTGTATTTATCTATAGTACCATCCCCCTTCATTTTCCTTTTGAAGATCCATTTAGAACCAAAAAGTTTATTTCCTGGAGGAAGATCAACCAATTTCCACGTATGGTTGCTTAAGATTGAATCAATGTCACTGTTGACTGCCTCTTTCCAAGAGGATGAGTCTGATGACGACATCGCTTCTTTTAATGTTTGAGGCTAATTTTCTAGGAGAAATGTTACAAAATCTGATCCAAATGAAGTAGACGTTCTTTGACGTGTACTACATCTTGGATTCTCTTCATTATGTACATTCTGACTTGGTTCATCTCGAGTTCATTTAGATCCTCCACTAGACTATTCATGTCTAATTTTATATGAGTAAACATTTTCAAAGAATTCAACATTATCTGATTCAATTACCATATTTCATTTATATCTAGATGTTTGGATTTATGAACTAAAAACCGACATGCTTTCCTACTTTTAGCATATCCTATGAACACGCAGTCCACAGTTTTAGGTCCTATCTTAACCTTTTTAGGCATAGGAACTTGGACCTTTGATAGACACCCCCACACTTTGAAATATTTCAAGTTGGGTTTCCTTCCTTTCCATTTTTCATAAAGAATTGATTTTGTCTTACTATAAGGAACTCTATTGAGTATACGATTGGCTGTAAGGATAGCTAAGGCATTCATTATTTCCTTCAACGTTCAATTTTTCCTTTCCACAATTCCGTTAGATTGAGGTGAATACGGGGCCATAGTGTGATGGACGATTCCATTCTCTACACATATTTCGACGAAGGGAGATTCATATTCTCCGCCCCTATCACTTCTTATCATTTTTATCTTTTTCTCTAACTAATTTTTCTACTTCAGTTTTGTATTGCCTAAACCCATCTATTGCTTCATCCTTACTATTTAGAAAGTAGACATAACAATATCTAGTGCAATCGTCAATAAAGTTATGAAATACTTTTTCCCACCATGTGATGGTGTTGACTTCATATCACAAATGTCAGTGTGTATTAAGTCTAAGGGATCGGAATTCCTTTCAACGAACTTATAAGGATGCTTTGCATACTTTGATTCCATACACGTGTGACACTTTGATTTATCGCACTCCAAGTTTGGCAAAACCTCTAAGTTAATCAGTTTTCATAACATTTTGTAATAACATGGCCTAAACGTTCATGCCACAAATTATAAGACTTAAGCAAGTAAGAAGAATTTGAACTTTTATTGATTTCAACATTCATCTTATAAAGGCCCTCGGTGAGATAGCCTTTTCCTACATATACTTCTCCTTCGCTAATTACAATTTTTCCAGAAATGGTTACACATTTGAATCCATTCTTGTCTAGAAGTGAAACAGAAATCAAGTTCCTACATAACTCCAGAACGTACAAGACATTGTTAAGTGTCAAGACCTTTCCTGAAGTCATTTTTAAGCCCACTTTTCCTGTTCCTTCTACCTTAGCTGTAGCGGAGTTAGCCATGTAGATCATTTCTTCTACTTAAGCCGGAGCAAATGCTGAAAACAACTCTTTGTTGGTACAAACATGACGAGTGGAACCAGAATCCTTCCACCCCTCGTGAAGATTCCCCACCAATTTGCATTATGAAAACATAGCACACAGATCATCACATTCTTTGTTGGACTCAATCATATTTTCTTGGTCCTTTTTCTTACCTTTCTTAGGGGCACGAAAATCTGTGGACTTATGGCCAATCTTTCCATAGTTTAAGCACTTTCCCTTGAATTTCTTCTTGGGTTGATTTCTTCCTTGTTCAACTTTCTTCCTTTTCTTAGAATTGTTTTGGTCACCTTTTACAATATGTGCTTCATTAATTGTAGAGTTTCCTTTTGACCTTCTCTCGGAAACTTTATTATCCTCTTCAATACACAGTCGGACAATAAGATCTTCAACAGTCACCTCCTTGCATTTGTGCTTCAAGTAGTTTTTGAAGTCTTTCCACATAGGTGGTAGCTTCTCAATTATCGCTGCTACTTGAAATCCATCATTCACAATCAAACCTAAAAAACAGTTTATGTGAGTACTTTGAACATTTTCAATTTGTTCAACTAAGGTATTTTTTAAATATATACCTTCCGCTAGGAGATCATGGATGATTACTTGCAATTCCTGCACTTGAGAGACAACCAATTTGCTATCTATCATTTTAAAGTGCAGGAACCTTGCAACAAAGAACTTATTAATTCTCATATCCTCTGTCTTATATTTTCGTTCTAGTGCCCCCCACAATTCCTTTGATGTCTTAGTTCCACCATAAACATGTAGAGGTCGTCTTGGAAACCACTCAATAAATAATTCCTACAAAGAAAGTCCGAGTGTTTCCAAGCCTCTACAATTATGAAACGCTCTTTGTCCGAGGTTCCCTCGGGTACCTCAGGAGCATCCTCACTAGTGAACCTTTGAAGACATAGTGTTGTGAGGTAGAAGAACAACTTCTGTTGCCATCGCTTAAAGTCAATGCCCTCAAATTTTTTGGGCTACTCCACAGGTGCCATTGGTTGCGGAGATTTGCTTGACTTGTTGAGGAAATACTAGTTGCCCTTATAGTCATAGCTACATATTGCATTTCACTTTTGTTAGTCATTTTTCTGTCACCACAAGAAAATAAAATTTAGTATTTTCGGAATACTAATTATAAAGTTAAGCAATTATAAAGTTAAGCAACTTTAAACTCTTCTTCTTGTTTCTAGTTAACGACGAAGTTTTTATGACTTCCAATCGTCAACCAAATGATCTTTAACTTGTTAAGATTTTATGTCTTTGAATCACTAGATAAGTTCAAACGGAGTAGAAAGCTTAAAGCTTTAATCTCCAAAAATAAGCAATACAAATTCTGCAAGTATTATTCTTTAAGATTGTTATTTTATGTAGTTTTGGGCACAAGAATCTGTATAATTGCAACACCAACTTCAACAATAGTTCATGCATAAACAAGAACTCCTTTGAAGTTTTTTAACACCTTCAACACAAGATTACTTAATAATCTATCTAAGAAGTGTGTTAGATTTCAGAAAAAAGATGAAACAGAATTTAAGGCCAAGTCCCCCGACTTCATGGAGTGTCTCTAAGGAATAATTCCCCTCACTGTACCTGAGGTTATGGAATCTTCCTCCCAGGATAAAATGGCCTACAATCTGAACAATAGTGGTATCTCAAATTGTCGGATTCTAAGAACTCACTCAACAATTTGATTGACCACACAGAATGTTTTTAAGATAAGAAGAGTCTTTTTTTTTTAGAAAAAATTCATTTATTTCTAAACCTGTGGATGAAAGAAGGTTTATTTAGCCATCAGATGCCTCTTCTGAAAGGTGGCAATGGTTCACTTAAAAGGTGTATCATTTGAAAGAGTCATGTCTGTTCATTCGAAACATTGTGTCTTTTTCTGAACAGACACAACTATCTGAACAGTCACACCTTTCCCAAAATAACATGTCTTTTGCTCAAAGGTTGTGTCCCTCCATTTTACATTCACACCAATTAAACCCAACAGGTAAGCTGATACTGTAACCCAGAGCTATGGCACTGGGTTACCATGGTAAGAACGTCCAATATGGAATATATGTATAAACACAATATATATAAATATTTATACGACTAAGGACAACCGATATTCAAACAGAAATTCTACGACCTGATAGTATTAATACAAGAGCTTCTACACTTGACAAGAGGAATTTAAAATCTCAAAATCTAAAATGTCCTAATTAATCTCATACATTTGTCTCAAAAGCAAAAGACAAATAAAGATAGAGAGGAAAAAGAGTAACTTAATCTCTAAGAGGTCATCCTGTCACCGAATAGTTAACTCGCATGAACTAGCTCAACGGCGGAAACTAGGACCTGGATCTGCACTAAAAAGGTGAAGAAGTGTAGTATGAGTACCAAAACACAGGTACTCAGTAGGCATCATCGGCCGACTAAGCTCAAATATAATGTAAAGACGATATAAAGTAAGACGATAATCATAAAGTCAAGGAATAGGATCGAACCTAAATCTACTTTGATACCACTGTAACATCTATATTACTAAAGTAATAACATGACATACTATCTCTATATACTACATAATCTCTATCACAACTGAGTATCATTTAGAAAATGTAAAGCAATAGACACAATCGCAACGCATCTACTTGCCATAATCATTAGGAACTATCTTTAGAACATAAATACAAGAACTTACCACGACGTCCCATACCACCGGGAAGTACACTAAAGAGAGCACAACAAAGAACTATCATGGCGTCCCATATCACCAGAGAGTACACAAAAGCAATACAACAAATAATATCATAAAGCACAACTACTTCATCAATTTACCGAAAAAGAGACCTCATAATTCAAGCACGTAGGCGGTTGGCCCCATGCGGCCTAACCTTACAAATATCAATGCAGATAAGTAAATTGGCCCCACACGGCATCATAAAGTTCTTACCTCTTTCGAATTCACTGGTCATCATCATAATATCAACATATTCCTCCGGATTCATCTGGTATCATCATAATATCACACATTCCTCCAGACTCAAACCAGGCATCATCATAATAGCACGTATTCCTCCGAACTCGAACCGGGCATCATCATAATATCACATATTCCTTCAGACTCGAACCCAGCATCATCATAATAGCACATATTCCCCCGAACTCAAACTAGGCATCATCATAATATCACATATTCCTCCGGACTTGAACTAGGCATCATCATAATATCACAATTTAAACACCCTCAGTGGTCAAGTGAATAGTGATCCTTTCATTATATTTCCAAAAACATCATTTAAATGACAAAACCATATTCCATATATTGCCAACGCAATGCAATTGAGAAATGTTGCTTTCAGTTATATAGAGTTTTCTATGAATGCAACAAGGTTTAGTGAAGGAGAACAAGGACTTATCTTTTCATAAAAGTACAAAGACAATTGTCTCAAAGATACATATGTTTCGTTGTAGATAAATTGTTCCACAATAAGACATGCTAAGAGCCAAGAACGTGAATGATATCTACATTATAGGAGCAAACATATCATAGAGCAAGGTGGATCGATTTTGTATGCTTGTTAGGGAGACCATTAACCACTTATTTCATGTAGAATTATTATACATACTTAAAACACTACAATAGGTATCAACAGACAATTCTCGTGTATAGAGAACACCAAATTGCAAAGCTCATATTTTCAGCATACAACAGAATCAAAAATCAAGCTTCACCCTAGGTCAGCATTCTACTGCATAAAATCACAGATCCAAGCAAACCAAGTAAAAATAATTGATGAGAGTTCAGGCGTTCTAATTTACTTAGTTCAAACTTAAGGTGGGTTAAGTCCCACTTCTAAATCCCGGGAATGCCAAGCTTTCTAACACATGTCTAGCTTCTACGCGAAATTAGACTAAGTCATTCATGCCTTATTATGAGGGCTTACCAACCCTTTCTAGTTCTACAGGGAAAGTCTCTTCAAGAATTCTTTCTAAGTCAACCCAACACCAAGGTCATCTCCTATTAGGCATTATATACGTCAATATACTCCTAATAATAGAGAAGTATACCAATTATGTATACCTAGGACAACTATAATGTCCTCACGCTAGTCATGAGACCACAAATAGGGTAACCAAGGTCCTAGGCTAAGGCTTAAATATCATACCTTATAATTTAATAGTCTATAGCAAACCATAAATCCCAAGTTCACCATGTAATCAACTATCATCTAGGTACCCAGCCTAATCTTGTAAGATATCAATAATTACATCATAAACAAGCTCAATCTATACTACAGGTAATCCTAACCTATCTTGAATCCAAGCAACTCATGAACCAATGAGCTTTCCCTTTCCTTTTCAAGAAGTTTTCCCTTCCATAAGCAATGCTATCAAAAATACACTCCAAGCATTACAACAAGAATGAAAACACCTATTATAGTATCATTGTGCCATTGGTTTCCAATAGGTGCCAAAACCCCAATTGGGTTTCACCCTTGGAAAGGAGTTTCCAAGACCAACCCATAGCCTAATTATCTTAAGAGAGTTAAAACCCTCAAGAAATTTACGTGAAGCACTTAATTTTGGGATACAATTGACCCACAATGATTTAGGATTTTGAGTCAAGAAATCATGAAATTAATATCAAATTAGAAGAATTCTTACCTTGGATTTGTAGTAAAAAGATGAATTACACAAGTTGTTAAGCTTCCAATCAACCTAAAAGACTAATTTTTTCCCTCCAATGTCCTAAGGATGCTAGGGTTTTAGAAGAAGTGAAGAATGCTCAAAATCTCCCAAAAAACCCCTTTTATATGGTTTTAGATGGTCCCGCAAGGTCAAAATTTATTTTTGACCTTGCAAACTCATTCGGACTCCATTTTTCGCAAACTATGTAATCCCACTAAATTTGACATTTCGAATGCATTGGTGATCTCGGATTTTTCATCCAAGGTCATTTAGACCACTTGTGGGTCCCACACCCATATATTTCAATTTTTGGACTTTTTCGACTAATGGGTCAAACTGAGCTCGGTGCTGTGGGATCCGAACCAAGAGTCTATCTATCCTAAAAGCGATATTACATAGCTACTGGCACAGTCAAAATTTGCATCCAAAATTATTTTACTATTTTTTTGCTCGACGGTCATTCGAAATCGATAAAGACTCAAATTGGAAATGTGGTTCTATAAACCAAACGAACTGTCAGGTAACCGAACTATTGGTTCCAGCAAGTTACTAATGACTTAGGATGGCTATGGACGAGCTCTATCGAAAAAAATAAGAAAGAACACAGCTAATGACCCGAAGGGTCGTTACAACATCCACTACTTAGGAACTTTCATCCCCGAGAGTTAAATATAAGCAAGTACGTGAAGCCTCGAATAGGTAAGGATACTGGGCTCGCATCTCGCTCTCTAACTCCCAAGTGGCCTCCTCCACTGGGCGGTGCCTCCACTGAACCTTAACTGCAGGAATATCTCTCATACGCAGTTACCTCATATCACTAGCCATACAAGCACGGGCTCCTCCACAAATGTCAACTTATAGTCCAACTGGACCGAGTCCCATCTAAGCACATAAAAAGGATCTGGAATATACTTCCATAACATAGAGTCATGGAAAATCGGATGGATAGTGGCAAAGTTTGGAGTTTGAGCCAACTCATAGGCCACTTTGCCAACAATGCGAAGAATCTCAAAAGGACCAATATAGCGAGGGCTAAGATTACCCTTCCTTCCAAACCTCATCACACCTCTAATAGGTGAAACTCGAAGGAACACACGATCACCCACTCCAAATCTCAAGGCACGGAGTCTACGATCGGCAAGGCCTTCTGCCTACTCTGGGCTGCTCTTAACCTATCCTAAATCACCTTGATTCTATCCAACGAGTCTTGAAGCAAATATGTACTACAAGGTCTAACCTCAGATGTCTCAAACCATCCTATAGGAGAACGACACCTCCTACCATACAACGCCTCATAAGGGGCCATCTCAATACTCGAATGATAACTGTTGTTTTAGGCAAACTCTGTCAAAGCTAAGTGTTGATCCCACTAACTGCCAAAGTCCATAACACAAGCTCGGAGCATATCCTCTCAAGTACCTGAATAGTCCGCTCGTATTGACCGTCTGTCTGCGGATGAAAGGCTGTACTCAAATCCACTCGAGTACCTAACTCCTCCTGGAATGCTCTCCAAAACCTCGAAGTAAACACAGAATCACGATCTGATATGATAGACACAGGAAGCCCATGCAAACAAACTATCTCCTGAACATAAATCTGGGCTAATCTCTCGGCACTGAAGGTCATCTAAATAGGAATGAAATATGCCAACTTGGTCAAACGATCCATAACAAACAAGATACCATCGTGACCACGGGGAGTACGAGGCAAACTACCAATGAAGTCCATGGTGATCCTTTCCCATTTCCCATTTCCACTCGAGAATGGGAAATCTCTGAGTCAATCCACCGGGACGCTGATGCTCGGCCTGATGACAACACAAGAAACGAGCTATGAAGTCTGCCATATCTCTTTTCATTCCAGCCCACCAATACAACTACCTCAAATCTTTATACATCTTAGTCGTACCAGGATGAATAGAATATCTAGAACTGTGAGCCTCATGAAGAATAGACTGGATCAGATCATCAAGTAGGGGAACACAAATATGACCTTGGAATATCAGAATACCCTCAGAATCCATAGTGTGCCTCTTAGACTCACTATTAATCACCTGGTCATGAATAAAGTACAATTTGCTATCCTCAAACTGGCGATTACGAATCCTCTTAAACAGGGAGGGCCTCGCCTCTACACAAGACAAAACTCTTGCTGGATCCAAAATATTGAGGCAAACCATCAAATTGGCTAAGGACTGAATGTCACATACCTATGGCCTCGTAGAAACTGAAATACATTCCAAACTATCCATACTCACTGCCTTGCGACTCAAGGCATCCGCCACCATATTAGCCTTACTCGGATGATACAAGATAGACATATCATAATCCTTTAGCAACTCTATCTATCTACACTGGCGAGCATTAAGCTACCGTTGGGTTATAAGATGTTGAAGACTACGGTGATCAGTGAAAAATCTCACAATGCATACCATACAAGTAATGCCTCTAAATCTTGAGCGTGAAAACTACTGCCGTCAACTCCAAATCATGAGTGGGGTAGTTGCGTTCATACATCTTAAGCTGTCTAGAAGCATAGGCAATGACACGACCTTGCTGCATCAAAACATATCCAAGACCAACACCAGAAGCATCACAAAACACTGAGAATCACTCGCCCTCAACTGGAAGAGCTAATACAGGGGCAGAAATGAGACAATCCTAGAGCTTCCTAAAGCTCAACTCATACTCCTCTGACCATCAGAAAAGAACTTCATTTTGAGTCAATCTAGTCATAGGAGCTGATATAGTAGCGAAGCTCTCAACAAAGTGCCTATAGTATCCCGCCAAACCAATAAAACTGCGGACCTCAGTCAGAGATGTAAGCCTATCCCAATCACGAATCGCTGCAATCTTAGTCGGGTCTACCATAATACCTACCTTGGACACCACGTGTCCGAGAAAAAATACTAACTCAAGCCAAAACTCGCTCTTGGAGAACTTGGCAAAAAACATATGCTCTCACAAAACCTAGAGCACAATCCTTAGGTGTTTCGTATGCTCCTCACTACTCCTCGAGTACACAAGAATATCATCAATGAACACAGTAACAAAGGAGCCTAGATAGGGTCTGAACACATGATTCTTCAAGTACATAAATGTGGCAGGGGCATTAGTCAGCCCAAAAGACATCACCAAGAACTCATAGTGACCATAACGGGTTCTGAAAGCTGTCTTTGGGATATCTTCTGCCCGAATCCTCAACTGATGATAACCAGATCTCAAGTCAATCTTAGAAAACACTACTGCACCCTGAAGCTGGTCAGATAAATCATCAATGCGAAGCATCGGATAATGGTTCTTCACCATCACTTTATTAAGCTGCCTATAATCAATACAAATATGCATGGAACCATCTTTCTTCGTTACAAAAAAAAATAGGAGCTCCTCATGGGGATACACTCGGTCTAATAAAACCCTTACCGAGAAGATCCTGAAGCTGAGAATTCATCTCCTTAAGCTCGGCAGGAGACATACGGTAGGGTGCTATAGAAATAGGTCGGGTACCAGGCTCAAGGTCAAGAGAAAACTCAATCTCACAATCAGGGGGAATACCAGACAAATCATCAGAAAATACATCAGGAAACTTACACACAATAGGAACAGAGTCAAGCGTCGAACTCTCTACACGGGTATCACATATATAACCAAGATAAGACTCGCAGCCGCTCGATATAAGTCTCCTAGCATAAACATAAGAAATAATCCCTATCGGCTCATAGCTAACCGCTCTCTGCCACACGATTGGGGGTATACCTAGCATGGCTAAGGTAACAGTCTTGGTAAAACAATCCATGAATGTATGATAGTGAGCTAACCAGTCCATGCCCAGTATCACATCAAAATCCAGCATATCCAGAATAATAAGATCAACATAAGTATAAACATCACTAACTGTCACAACATATGATCTGAATACCCAATCCACCACTAAAGAATCACCTACGGGAGTAGATGCACGCAATGGCATAAATAATAAATCACTAGTCAACTCCAATCGTGGTTCATAATAAGCAGATATATGAGAATAAGTGGATCCAGGATCAAATAAAGTAAGAGCCAACTTGCGACATATCAAAATCGCACCTGTAACTATAGTATTTAATGTCTCATCCTTGGGCTTAGTAGGTACTACATACAACTGACCATGCCCACCACCTGGCTGGGCACCTGAACGTCCATCTGCCCTGCCTTCTTGAGTACCACCTCGAGTACCCTGGTAACCATCTCTACGACCTTGCAAACCACTTCTACCTAAAGGAGGAACTACCTTAATAGGAGTAGCTCCCTGGGCTGAAGCAACTATCGCCCCACGACTAGGGCACTCTCTAAAGAAATGACCCGGAAGAACATAAGTAAAACACGACTCACGAGAAGAACCAGAACTCATAAATTCGGATGATCTGGCATAGCTACCACGCCTAGCATGGCCGATAGATGAACCTCTCATAGACTGATCACCACCCTTATTAGGGCGCCCACTAGAAATAAACTATTTTTCATCAGTTGTCTGAAGAGCTTCCTGAACTGGTCGACTCTGAGGCTGAAAAGATGGGAGCGGAGGATGTCCAACATAAGAAATACCACTTATAAATCAGAAACTACCACGGCTCCCACCAAATCTACCCTAGAATCTAGGCTTCTTATCACTGCCCTCACGACTCTCCTTGTGCATCTCCTCTATCTCTCTAAGATGATCAAAAACCTCAGCAAAAGTCCTACCTGCAGCAACTAGACTCTGAGTAGCCATCCGAATAGGGAGTCTCAACCCTCTGACAAAGCAACAAACCCTCTCATACTCAGTGTCCAAAATAGATGTCGCATGTCTAGCCAACTCATGAAAATAATCCTCATACTCAGAGAATATCATAGAGCCCTACTCCAATCTAAAAAACTGATCCCTCAGTCGATCTCTAAGACTACGCAGCATGTACTTCTCCAAGAACATCTCGGAGAACTGAGTCCATGACAGGGGAAAACATCCAACTGGTCTAGAATCCGCGAAACCTTTCCACTAGTGAAGAGCAGAAAAATCCAACTGAAATGTAGTGTAATCCACACTACGAGTCTCAACAAGGCCTAGAGCACGAAGCCTATCCTCACAAGCAGTTAGAAACTCAAATGCATCCTCCCCAAGAGCACCAAAAAACTTAGGCGGAGTTAACCTAAAAAATCTACCGAAAATCTTTTGCTCATCGACAGACATAACAGACTGGGTCACAACTGGTAGCACGTTTACCGACTGAATGACTACCGGTGCAAAAAGAATCTCAATGCTGGGAGTTGCAGTTGTAGACTGCGTCCTGGTCCCAAAAGTTTGTGCACCATCAGACGGTACACCACCAACCATACCAAGTATCTGAATCATGAAATATCTGAGAAAAAAAGAAGAAATAAAACCTGGGGGGGCCTGGGCTGGTCCTTGTCCTACCACTGGCTGTGGCAGAGGAATCTCTGGCTCAGGTGCAAGGATAGGTCCCAGGGAAGGCAGCCTATCCTAGCCCCTAGCTGGGGACACATCACGAGGTTTTTCTCAAACTCTAGGTCATCTACGAATAAGAGAAGGATTCTCGAGCCTAATCTCGGGACTCGCACCTCGCATAGGGTCAGAACGTCTCCTCGACATCTATGAAAGAGTAATCTCAGGACTCGCACCTCGCGTAGGGACAATACGTCTCCTCGACATCTGTGAAAGAATAAAGTCAAGAAAATATACTGCAAATCAACTCAGACTCTTAGCACGATATGAATAAAAAAAATGAAAGACTCCTAAGAATGTCACATAGCCTCCCGAAGATAGAAAACGGACGTCAACATTTTGATCCGCATGACTCTGTTAGACACTTGCTCTTGTATCAATAATATCGGTGAAACCTAGGTTCTGATACCAATTTGTCACGACCCTATTTGGAGTTATGATGGCACCAACCACATCCCATCGGTAAGTAAGTTGATACCATAACCCGGAGCTATAGCAATGGGTTACCTTGGTAAGAATGTACAACATGGACTCTATGTATAAACACAATATATATAAATATTTATACGACTAAGAAAAACCGATATTCAAATACAAATCTCATGACCTGATAGTATTAATACAAGAGCTTCTACACTTGACAAGAGGAATTTACAATCTCAAAATCTAAAATGACTTAAATAATCTCATACATTTGTCTCAAAAGCAAAAGACAAATAAAGATAGAGAGGAAAGAGGACAACTCGATCTCCAAGAGCTCACCCTGTCTCCAAATAGTCAACTCGCACGAACTAGTTCAACGGCGGCAACTAGGACCTGGGTCTGCACCAAAGAGGTAGAGAAGTGTAGTATGAGTACCAAAACACGGGTACTCAATAGGCATCACCATCCGTCTAAGCTCAAATATAATGTAAAGACGATATAAAGTAAGACAATAATCTTAAAGTCAACGGATAGGCTCGAATCTAAATCTACTTTGATACCACTGTAACAACATCTATACTACTAAAGTAATAACATGACATACTATCTCTATATACTCCATAATCTCTATCACAACTGAGTATCATTTAGAAAACGTAAGAAATCAATCATTTAAAAGAGCTGTAGTTAGTTCAGCATTGCCCTTTTAAGTGGTAAATCATTTAGTTCAGAATTAAGTGGTAATGCTCTTTTAAATTATTTTTTTCGATCCCTCTATTACATGTCGGTCATTTGCTTTAGTGCCACTCTCCTATTAACTTGTTTTTCGATTCCTTATTATCATAGGTTATCTCTTTTGCTTTCGGCTATTATATTTATTACTGTTGATATTGTTCTGCACTTTATTACATTACTTTTTCTCAAATTTGCTTTAAACTGTTTTATTTGAGCAAGGGTGCATCTTTTGAAAATTATCTTTTTACATATACACAAGGTATGAATAAGATTACGTATACGTCACTTCCGAAAATACATCAAGTTGTTGGCGTTGTACGAAATAAAACTAAAGAAAGTACAAAAAAGGAAGTATAGAACGAATTAAAACTTGAAATCTAGTCTATTTAGATTTGAAGACCCAAAATCTAGTCCATTAAGATTTGAAGACCCAAAAACCTTCACAATATATTTAATTTTCAACTATTGTAAAGTTGTTCGTGCATTTGGTGAAGTCTTTGCAAATTGGAAAATCTTAACACGCTTATCTAAACTTTTATTTCATTGTTAAGAGTTCAATTTATAGTTTTCCACCTCGTAATACCCTTCTATTTTTCTTAACCTCAATTCCTTTTCTTTTTCTTTTTATTTTAAAAAAGGTCTTCGCAAATTTACTAGCAGAATTATAAATAGTCATTTTCTATTCCAAACAGGATTGGTGCTGCGAAAGCTTTGAAATAAATGATTTTCATACTTTGCGACTGTTTCAAAAGTTCTTCCTTTGCAACTGTACATTACGGGAGGTATTATATTGTAGTGATTTTGCTTAAAAAGTGTTACTATTATCTTTATTCCTCTTGTTTTCTTGAAATATATCTTCCATAGTTCTTCCATTGCTAACAAGAACATTTCTAACTCCGCTACACATATGGTGTTTGTTGCTACAAATTGTACCTGAGGAATGTCAGAAAAGTAAATAAAACAAAGCTCACAAAGCTCAAGGCATGTAACCATGCTATAATTTAAAGAGTATTTCATCACTTTAGTTGGACAAAAAACAATAGAAGTTTGGAGAATCGAAGTAAAGGTTGATAATAGAAATGTTTTAAATGAACTTTAGCAGAAAGAACCTGAAAACAAAAGATGTGAATGCGAAATTCTATAGGAGCAAGAGAGCCTGCATCTCCAATTCCGGATACAGCCCAACATGGTTCTAGCAATGTATTTAGAGATGGCTATGGGGCGGTGCGGGTGCGGGATGGTGATGTGGAGCGGTGCGAATTTTAGACTATGTGGGTGTGGGGCAGGTTTAAGTAAGTTTTTTTTCTAAATGGGGCAGGACGGATTGCTGGTATATGCAGGTTTAAACTTAAAAAAAGTTAAAAAATAGTATTATTCTCATGAATCTACCTAAAATTATATGTATTCTTCACTTAAAATTTTATGATACTTAAAACAACATATATAACAACTATAAATAAGCAATTTTATAACTTGTTAAATTTCTTTATTCATCTTAATAAAAATTTAATATTTGATTATTACTTATACACGTGATACTTTTCTAATAGTTTTTTAGTGAAAGTAATATAATAGAAATTGATTGTTACTATTTTCTAGTATTGAAAATATTATGATTTTTAGTAAAGTTATAAATTTTCAAAAAGGACAAAAATAAATAAGTGGGCCAGTGCAGTGCGGGTATGAGTGTGAGGTTATGCGGGTTTGAAGCTGATGTAAGGTGGTTTTAAAATTCGCGGATTTAGAAAAAACCCGCACTACACCATTGCCACCCCTAAATGTATTTCATAGATGGCCTTGCGATAAAAATAATTAATACAAGAAGATTCAGAATTTACAAGAAGGTTCAAAAAATAAAAATATAGTGCTTTGAATTTGAAGTGAATTTTGAACCTCTAAATTACTGAACCAACCTCTAATCTTGTGTTCGGGGAATCCAAAGCATATACTTAATATAAGGGAAAAAAACTTACATATATAGAGTAATTTTTTGACAGAGGACTTGGGTGAACCCCCTCGCTCCCTTTTAGATCCGCCTCTGGTCAGATAAGGCAAGTGGCCACACGAAAGGGCAATGCTGAACTAACTACAGCTATATTACGCAAGAAATTTGATGTTGATTTGGCTATAAAAGCTAAATGAGACAACGCATATCATGCTAATCCTCCAAGAGCAAAAGGCATACAAACCAGGCGCACAAATTCACACCATATTTTCAACCTGCTATTTCCGCCTTGGTTGGATTAATCTACGTGTACTCCAAGACGAAAAGATGAAACACGAAACCAAGATCTGCAACTGTTAGCAGTACCTCTGCCTCCTACTCAGATATATTAGGCTTGAATACTCACTGCAACCCACTTCTGATAGCCACAAGAAAATACCAGCCATTGTACTAATATTAACATCAATAATAAAATGCCAACTAAGCCTACTCTTAGAACTGAAAGGAACAGAGGCAACTTCTGTGAGAAACCGTGAAGACAGAAAAACTGTACAAGATGAATTCGCACGACTGGACATAATAGGATAACAGTAAGTCTAATAAATTAATCTAAATGAAAACATATCAAGAGATATTGTTGACAGAACCAGACATCATGGATGTGAACTACTTTAAGAACAATCAAAGAATATGCATGCAATATCGCTTATTTGAGTTTCATGACCAGCGGGTACATCTTATTAGTAGATTTTTGTAGTAGATCATTATGTTCCATGGTGCTCAGATTTGCATAGTACATTCAAGGTGAAATTATTCCTAGGAAAATTGACTTGGTGGGGATTTAAAATTTGAAATGTCACCTCTTGAGTTCATCTATACCGGAACAAGTATTGCTGTACTACTGCAAATAGATGGGCTGGTTGGGCTGAGCTTAAAGCATGGAAGCAAGAGTGGGGTTATGATCCTACGGAATTGTGTGGATATTCAGCAGGGTTGTTATGCAATTACTTGTTTGTTGGAAAATATCTCAGGAAAAAATCAAATGGTGTATTCTATGGACCTCATTCCAATCTAGAGAGTTTGCAGCTATCAAAGGCGTGGAATGAGCAGTGAATTATTGGTGGCGACTTCAACATATGCAACTCAAAAATGAGGTACAATTGCATTAGGGGATCAAAAGCCAGGAAAAGCTTCTCAGACATCAGGCAAGAAGTAGACTTGATCAGTTAATCGACCTCCCTCTCCATGGTCCCTTCTTCACTTAGTCTGGGGAGAGGATTCCATTCAAGACTCCAGGAATTGTCGGGTTTTTTGTTCTCATCTCAATGAAATGCAATTTTAAAGAAATAAAACGAATTGGAAAGTTAACCCATCATATTCCAAATTTGAAAATATGTGGTTGAAGAGCAAAATTCTTGGAGAAAATTAATGAGTGGTGGCACAATTACTCTATTGGGGGCACTCCGGACTTGAACTTGGTGCAGAAATTGAGATGTCTAAGAAAAAGATATCACTAACTGGCATAAGCAAACCTAAGGCAAGCTAGAACCCAGGAAGAGTAAAGCATTAGATGAGACTATGGTCACTGAGAAAGTATCATGAAGAAAGTCTACGCCTGGCACAGGGAAGGAAATAGAAACACTAAATATTGCCAAAGGGGTGCTAACTCTTACAGGAGAAACAATCTGATCAATAAATTGAATGCGGGGAGGAGATCATTGAGGGTAAAGATCAAATGAAAAGTTAAAGTTTTGATTTGTTCTGAATCTCTACACTGAGAATGAGAAATTGAGGCCTACTACAAACTTTGAAGATCTAGCCTGCATTTCTCTGGAAGAAAAGGAATGAGTAGAAAGAGCTTTCGAAACTGACGAAATTCTTGCAACAATAAATTCATGTCCTGTTGATAAAGCTCCAGGCCCAGATAGCTAAACAATTTATTTCCAGAAAACCTAAAATTCATTAAGATGTTCTTGTTGAATTTACTTCCATCAACACTGCTATATGGCCAGGTCTTGCAATGCCTCTTGCATTGCACTTGTTCCCATAAAGAAGGGTGCCATTGAACTTAAAGACTACAAGCCTATAAGCCTTATTGGCAGCATCTACAAATTTGTTGCCAAAGTCTTAGCTGAAAGACTAAAAACGGGCATTGGGAAGCTGATTTCAAGGAAGCAAATGTTTTCATTAAGGCCAAGCAAACCACAGATGTTCTAATAGGCAATGAAACTTCAGATTGGAAGCTTGGATATTGAAAAAGCTTTTGATCAAGTCAACTGGTCCTACCTATTACACATGCTGATAAGAATGGATTTTGGAGATGGGGGATTAAACCAGCATGACCACAGTTAAATACTCAACCCTGGCTAACAAAAGCTCAGTTGGATTATTCTCCAGATGGAAACATGTAGAGGCAGGCAGACCCCCTATCCCCTTTACTTCTTGTTCTAGCTATGGAGAGTCTTAGCAAGATGTCGGATAAACCCAAACAACTACAGCAGATAGGGAGTTTTTACTGCTGGAAGTAACACAGAAAACTCTGCATCAATCGCCTATCTGCTTTGTGCAGATGATACCTTAATCTTTTAATATTTGAAGTTATTTCAGGTTTACACATCAATATGCTCAGATGACCTACTATGCTGCAGACTATAATCCTTCCCCACAACTTACCTAGGCCTTCCTCTGGGAGCAAAATACAATAATGTCTTACCAAATAATAACTGGTAAGATGTTATTGTTTATCTTACTCTTGCATGTTATAATGTAATATTTGCTGTATTCTGCCAGCAGGACATAATGAACTGTTGGCAGAACACAGCATATGCTTCAGCTGATAAAAAATTGTATTACCAATCAGATGTTAGCTGAAAACAATGAACAATTGAACATTAAATATTACATTACTTTACGTTTGAATCATGATAACAAAGAGCACGTCTTGGACGTACACTACTAAGATCAACAGGATTAGATCAGATGTATGCTACTTTTCCCTCAAGCAAATTCAAACATTATTTCTATATTCTTTACTCCCCAAGTAGAGGTTGTTGGGCATCTTTGTATTTAACTACACCCTGATTACTATTGCAACTAATTGTGAATCCCATGCATGTATAAACAAGTAAACGGCCAGCATTCTTATGTTTGGCCGCCAATACAAACATAATAGTATCTCAAGTGCATATTTAGCATGTCCTGGGTACAGCTAATTATGCCAGTTTCCCAGATTACATTAAGAAAGGATGTGAAGTCCAAGTTGTGTCAAAATGAAATCTTTTAGTAGGTGATGAGTGCCACTTTCTAAGAAAGGGGGAGAAGATAGTGAACCGAGTATGTCCCCTGCAAGTGACGCATGTCCCCTGCAAGTGACGCACTAGAGAACCAGGAAATAAAATCAAGTCTCAAAATTAGCTAAAATTCTATCTAAATGCTCTAAAATAGTGCGACTTTTTATGCTTATTTCTCCGGGTATATCGTCTACCTCTAAAACCTAAATCTAAAAGATTACAGTAGTTTAGGCAGCCATCAGTTTATCATAATGTGAATTGCTCATAAATCGTCTCCATATTCTTCAGAGGATCACAGTTTTTCATTAAATCTCCTCCAAATAAGCCGTGGTGCAGTGATACTTTTCCACAAAGTATCATATCAAATAGTATGAAGACTGTAAGTAGGAAACTCCAGTGTGGAGTGTGGAGCTTGAGGGTTATAGAGAGTCAGGGTTGGTGTCATAGACGAGGAATACTAGAACGTTCAGGACCTAGGGAAACAAGACATAAACTAAGTTAACAATATCAACTGTATCAGCCATCAAAGAGTAATATCAGACTTATTGGAAGTTCGCAGCACATATTAGACTTCAAAAGTAAAAATGTCAAAATTACATGTTTTATATGATGTAGGCTAACTATTGAAAGATCAGTCTTATTCAGCCAGATCTTCCTGAAAGTGTCACTAGACACCAAATGCTTGCATTGACAAATTAAATTCACATTTTCGTGAAATTATTGGTGAACTTGAAAGCAACTTGTCATATTGAATATGTTGTATATATTTCTCTAGTACTAGGAATTGCTTCTCCATAAAAGCAGCATCACCATGAAAAAGTAAAACAGAATCGAGATAAATACTACTAAGGTGGTGTGATCAGCAGAACAGATGAACACAATCGGTCTAGCTATATAACCATGTGATACAAAAGAGAGAATTTTAATTTCTTTTCTAACGAGAAACTTTAGTATTTAAGAGGAAATTCTTGACAGTATACCTGTATCATCATATCTTAGTTTCTCACAAGCATACCGACTTTCACAGGGAGAAATATTCCACACATATATAATATATGATATTGCAAGGAAATAAATACCAACTTCATTCTCCAGTGCCCAAGGACATAATAATTCATAAATTATACAAATTGCTTGAAATCACTAGAGTATTTGCTAAAAACAGATAGAACTAAAAGTAACAGCTACTGCTAGTTTACTTGCCCCAGCCACGGCCAATCTATCAAACAATATTTAATTAATCTTCGCAAAAGTTGCAGCCTCAGATCACTAGTTGCTTTGAATTCCGCTGCCAGCAAGCTGCTTTCCGGAATTCGATAGCTTGAAAGAACTTGACATTGTGTCTGCGCCACCACTTCCAACCTGACCAAGCATACCATAACCCTCCTTAGGGTTTTCAGGTATTCCAAAGATCATATTATTAACTAGCTTCATGAAATTATATGTAGGTTTCTTCCTTATGGAAAGAAAACGGCCAGGACCACGGCCACCTCTCCTTTTCTTATACGGCTCAGATTCAGTAGGATCTGGAACTGTAACAGGACAAGGTTTTTTCCATTCCTCTATCACTTGAAGTATCTCCTCCCTAAGAGATCTTCCATATTCTCCAGTAGGTTCTCCTCTAGTCGAGTCCATATGGGCAGCTAATTTACATTTTTTTCGCTAACCGTTGATAGGTTTGGATCCTAAAGTCAGGAAGTGTACCCTTAAACAATCCACATTGATTAATATAACCTGCTCCTAACGGACCAACATAATAAGGTTCAAGGGGAGGGAATGGTGGTAAATTCTTCAAGTCAGCGACAAGAAGCTCAATATCATCACAAGACATTTTTTCCAAGGACAACAGACTACCAGCAGCACCCACAAGTTTCGCAGCAACCACACTCCCGAAAACAACAGTAAGATTAGGAGCAAGATATCCCATACGATTTTCTACAAAATCAACAACCTTTTTCTTTGCAGAATCAAGAGCAAGCACTCTATTACACGCTTCTATTGTCTTATAGAAAACATCTTCTGCTAATGCCTTACCAATTGTACTTAATGCCGAATAAGTAACAACCTCAATAATCTCCACGGGCAACAATCCCTCCAAATCCACAAAATTTACATCCATTTTATTCCCAATCTTTTTAACAACACGCGCAAAATCAATTGGATGAGCTACAATTGACTCTAACTCAGGAAATTTCAATCGATAATTTTCACATATAAAATCATGAATTATAGTAATCTCCTTATCAATATCAACTAATAAACCAATACATGCTTCTATAAACTTAAATTCAGCATCCTCATCAACTTGCTCAACAACACCTTTACCACGAACATTCACAATTAAGTCATGTTCAACTTTCTTCATTAGGTCAATATACTGCCCCGATTTTTGCAACGTGAAAACATCGTCAAGCAATTTCCCATCTAGTTCCATCTGTTCAGCAATATCCAAATTAACAACGTTATTGTTCAGTTCCTCCAGATCTTTTAGCAGTGAATCATCGGCACGAATCGCCATCGTTGCAATTTTCGACGAAACCAACTACTGCGTGCTTTATATTGGAAACACTTTACCCATTTGTAATGGGAATCCCCAAAACCCTAATATATAGTACTAGTATGTAGTTGGTTCCCTGTTTGGTTAAAAAGCCATCTAAAACTTTTTTATTTAAATCTATATCTATATCTATAATTTATAATATATTAAAAGTGTAAAAAAATTTTAAAAAATGATTTAAACATTTTGTCCTTTATCAAAAGATTCTTCTTAGATAAAATTATTTTTTCATTATTTTCTTTAATTTATTATTTAATTATTTTTATTATATTAACTAAACTCCATATACTTCTAAAATATATAAATAAAAAATTAATTAATATTTTTCCTTGTACTAATCAATTAGAAAAATACTTTTAAAATAGAATAGAAAAATACTCCTAAAATAGAATTCTATTAAAGAAATACTTCTATAAATATTGAGATGCACGTTAAGCTACGAAGAAATCAATTTACTTATCGAAAAAATATGATTGATACTCATATAGCTTAATTCATTTGCATGTCTAGATTGGTGGATGTTTAATTTTTTAACCCTCAACTTCTATGTCGGTCAGCTTTGAGAAATTATTTTAGGTAAAGGTTAGATTTAATTATATTATTTTTATATCTCTGTTTTGAAATTTTTTTTTGTGTAAAGATTAAATTTAGTTGTATTATTTAATATTTTTATTATCGTATTATTTTGTTATAGTTTACAGATAGTAGATGAGTGTCAAACGGCTTTGAGAAATTTTTTGTGTAAAGGTTAGAGTTAATTATATTGTTTTGATGTCTCTATCATCGTATTGTTTTGTTGGAGAGATGGTAAATGAATGTCGATCGACTTTGACAATTTCTTTTGATAAAGGTTAGGTTTAATTAAATAAATTCTCTAAAAAATGTAGAATTTAATTATTGTATTTATCTTTATTATTTTGACAAATATCCTATTTAGTGTGACGTTTGAACTCAATAAAGTGAGGTACACGTGCGAGGTGTGTACACCTAAACTAGTCTGTGAAAAGGATCAAATATGCTCCTAAACTTTATGAAAGGGTGTAAATATACCCTCCGTTACAAGTTTGGTTTATTAATGCCTTCGCTGTTAAAGTTTAAGAGCAAATATACCCCTTTGGACATTAAATGATATACTGAAAATTTACAATCCCTTTTCCCCTTTTTTTAAAAAAATTTAATTGTCACATAACTTGCCACATCATAAGTTTGAACCAGCCCATGACCTGACCCAAGATCCACACCTATTGTAACACCTCTAATACTGAAAAATCGATCATCTTTGTACAATCAAATTCTGAACTCTTGGCCTGAAAATTTGGTAAATTCTAATCTAGTAAAGAACCTACCATAAGAGCTGAAGCATAGAGGAAAATCTCAATTTTTTCTTGTTGCATCTCCCCTAAATAGCCAAGGAATTGGAGCATTTGATTTTTTACATTACGATCCAATTGTGGCCATCTTGCTGTCATGTCATGAGTACATATTGTTCCCTCTAGAGTCCCAGTAATCGATTAAATTTGGAGGAAAATCTTACTGTGTTAACTGTAATGAACATATAATATGCTTCGTCACTTACATTATTATCTGTAAGCAATATCTAAATACTTTTTCTTCGCGTCAATTGATCACTTAATCGTAGTAAATTATCACCAAGTGTAGAAAATCATTTACCTAAAAATAGCTTTTGCAGTGAGGTTTAGTGTTGATGTTTGGTAAAATTTGCATGTTCTAAACTTTTATAAGTAGAAAACTGCAGCAAACTGCAGCATCTCAGTTATACAATATAAATAAGATGATACATCTCTTAAGCAATGCAGATATCATATATCCTAATAAGATCACCAAGAAGAAAAACAGGTGAGCAATGAGCAACCTTGGTCGTACCAAATTGGTGGATTTTGGGTTGGGTCATGAGTTAGTTCAAATTGGTGGGTTGGGTTCAAATTGTAAAATAGTTGGGTGGATTTATTTTTTGTGATGTGACAATTATCTTGTTTATGTGTTAATTAAAATTATAAAAAGGGAAAAAGGAGGTTGTTAATTTTCAGCACATTATTTAGCATCCTAAAGGGTATATTTGTTTCTAAACTTTAACAGCGAGGATATTAGCGAACCAAACTTGTAACAGAAGATATATTTAGACCTTTCCGCAAAATTTAGGGATATATTTGATCTTTTACCCTTTGAATTTTGATTTTAAATATTTTATACTCCTATAATGTTTGTCATGAAAATTTTATTTCTCTCTAGTAAACTTTAAAAAAAAGTTCTAAACTCATTTAAATATGTATGCACTCGTGGACCGGGTCATATTAGACCACAATCCACTCGATTTCTACTGTTGGACGGTTTATTTGCTTTTAATTTTTTTAAAAATAAATCGGGCTCTGGACTTTTAATTAATATATATATATGTATATATATATATGTATGTATATATATATATATGTATGTATATATATATATATATGTATATATTCAGTTATATATAATATAAAATATCATTGTTATTATAGATAGAATGTCATCATAGACAAGTAAAATATAACATAAAAAATTAATTTTTTGAAAAATCAAAAGACCTCTATAGTGAAATGTCGTTATAACAATGCACTCAGTTATACATAATAAATGTTATTGTTGTTATATGTAGAGCGTCGTTATAAAGAAGTAAAATATGCCATGAAATTTGATTTCGCAGAAAATCAGATCGCTATAGTGAAACATCGTTATAACGAGGTAATGTTATAGAGAGATTTGACTGAACATGTATAATAATGTTTATTTTTCAAATTTAAATACTCAAATCTGAAAAGAAGGAGTTGCTCCAATGCGAAGAACCTCCACTTTCAATCTTAAAATTATGAGTTCGACTTGCCAATGGAGCATAAGAGCTACGAGTTTCCTAATGAAGGATAAAAAAAACACCAAATTCTACGGCCTTATTGAGTATCAATATATCATCATAATCATCCTCCGATCTTGCGGGGTATCAATATATTATCATAACCTTCCTCTGTCCTTGTCGAGTATCAATATATCATCATAATGTAATACCCCGTAGAAGTCTTAGCTCGTTTCAGCTCTCAGTTGCATGTTATGGGGTCCAAAACTTGAAAATTTGGCTAAGTGTTGGGGGATTAGTCATTTTCAAGACCCCTGACTTTGATGATTTTATTTTTGGTCTTTCCTACCTCAAAACTTTGATTTCTGAGTTGATTCATGATCGGGGTTTTTAAAAGTACATCTCAAGTGAGTTTAAGAATTTTTGTACGAGCGTAAGGGAATGTTTGGAAGCCCAAAATAGTAGCAGCATTGGGATAGCCGCACCGCGGGCTCCAGGTGCACCCCTCTAGACCGCGCTCCTGAGCCTACACTGCGCCCTCCATTCTAGCGCTCTAGAGCTATCGCCGCGCCCTTCGTCGCTGCCAGCTTCTGATTTTTGGCATTTTAGGGGCATTTGGGTCTTTTTCCTTCACCCAATCAGTCCATAACACGAAATTTAGGTCCCTAAAGAGCATTATTTGTTCTATTAATCACAAATCCTCTCAAGAAATTCTCCTCTTTTCTCAATAACAAACCTTAACCCATTCTCAAGGAATCAAGGAATTCAAGCTTCAAACCTCAAGAATTTCCTAAGAATCTTCATATATTTGATAGTTAAGGTATATGTGATGTTCATCTATGGGCTCTTTTTACCCATGGAGTCCAAGAACCCCTTTTTAGTTTTAAATTATGAGTTTTACATGTTCAAGTTGAATTATCTCCATGAAGCTATTATTGATTTGATTTTTAGTTATGTTTATAAGTATTTTCGATGGGATGAGCCATTACATGTTTTGAATCTTGAAATCTTCATATTGAAATCCCTAATTCATTGTTTTAGTATTGCAATCATATTATCCTTGCATGTTTTACCCATTACCATACTTAAATTCATGACTCTTATGTGTTTGATGAAATGTCTAAATGTTGGGTTTTTGAGCAATGATCCCCTACTATGGATTTTAAAGCTTTATATGTCATCATTGTTATTTTCATTCAGTGCTGGTGGGTTATGAATACCCGATACCTAGTTGTTTACATAATTTTAGTATCTTCAGAATAATTTTCAAATAACCCATTAGAATTGTCATTCAGTTAGTTGTTATGATCAGTTGTTGCTCAGTTAAGTTTAGTTCTGTCTAGTAAATAGTATCATTCAGTTGGAAGTAGGATTCAACACCGAGCGAACCCAAGGATGGAGGCATTTCTACCAATTTAGGGTTTGACCCTTTGTAGAATTCCCTGAGTTACAAAACTACGTAGCCAGTGTAGGTTTGAGATGTCTTCCTACCAGCTTAGAGTTGACATATATCAAATGAGTTTCTTGCCAGTATAGAGTGACTCCTTAGTCCTCCAGGACACCAGTTTAGTGGATCCACACAGTCAGTGTTAGTACTGGTGGCACGGTACTGACACCCTTCCAACTGAGGTTATAAGTTGGACCCCAATTAGCTCCGATTGAGACATGTCGGTTAGATGATACCTCCAACAGTCTCCGTGCAGTAATCAGTTCAAGTTTGCTTGACCAAAGCATACAAATTACCAGTCATTTAGTTATTAGATTTTTATTATTTTAGTTTATAGATTATTTCAGAAATGTGTATATATATTTTGGTCTTGCCTTCTCAGATATTTCAGTTTCCATGCATTCATGTTCAGTTATCTCATGCTATACAGTTAGTCCTTATTTTGCATATACAGTACCCTATGTATTTTAGTCTGTCCTCGTCGCATATACCAGTATATTCAAAGTACTAACCGTATACTCTTCTTTGTGCTATGATGCCTTATATCATAGGTTCAGACATTTAGTTTTCCAACCATACTTAGACAGTCCATCGCTTCAGCAGTAGCAGCAGTGGTGAGTCCTCATCTATCGAAGACCTGTTATGTTTATTCAATTATTTTTGCATTTCTGTTCAGTTAGTCAGTTGGAGTCAGTTGGGGCCTGTCCCATAAACTCCTCAGTCAGTTTAGAGGCTTTCAGATATTTAGACAGTCAGTTAGACAGTTGGTCAGTTTATTAGTCTTATCAGTTGTGTTTCAGTATTTTATCAGACATTACAGACTTATAAATTTATTGTATTTTCAGTATTCTGACCTTATGGATTTGTTAGTTATTTTCCGCACATATCCTTTATTATTATGATAGTTAGTGTTCACAGTAAGTACTAACTTATGGGTTAGCTTATGGTCACTTATTACCGTAAGCTTTGTTGTTACGACTAGGGGGTAGCCTCGGATCATGACAAAACTTGGTATTAGAGACTAAGGTTTTGAAGTATCCCTAGGGAGTCTAAAAGCCACGTTGAGTAGAGTCTTGTACATAGGTGTGAAGCGCGCCACACTTATGGACAAGATGATACAAGACGTTTTAGGAAAAGTTTCCCTTCTTTCAGTATTCATGTCATGCGAATGAGCATGAGCTCTATTTAAAATCTCTTTCTAACTCATACTTTGTTCCATTTTCAAACAATGCCTCCTAAAGAAACAACGAACGAAGGAACGTGAATCATCCCATACCTTCACCTGTTTAGGAAGATTCACTAAATGAGTATGTCTCTTATGCTGAATTCTGAGTTACTTTCACTACTTTAGCTCACTCGGTAGCTGCGCTCAGAATCATCAGTAGGCTATTTTCTCAGCCAATCCAGTCACCAACACATCTGCAGCTAGGATTTAAGACTTTACCCGAATGAACCCTCCCTTGTTTTTGGGATCCAAGTCTAAGGAGGATCTGTAGGAGATTCTTGATATGGTTCATAAAGTGACTTATATTATGGGTGTCAATTAGAGTGAGATTGTAGAGTTGGATACATATTAGTTACAGGATGTATCTTACACCTGGTGTAAGTAGATAAAGGAGGATAGGGGTGTTGAGGCAGGGATTGTAGAGTGGGAGGAGTTTGCCACAAGTTTTCTAGACAAATTCTTCTCGTTAGAGTTGAGGGAAGCTAAAGTGCAGGAGTTCATCAATTTGAAGCAAGGTAATATAAGTATGAAGGAATACTCACTTAAGTTTACTTAGATGGCGAGGTATGCTCCTTCGATGATGGCGGATAATAGGTCTAGAATGATTAAGTTTGTTTCTGGTGTAGATGATAGTGTGGTCGGGGAGTATAGGACTACTATGTTGATTAAGAAGATGGACCTATCTAGGCTTATGGTTTATGCTCAGTAGATTGAGGAATAGAAACTTAAGGATAAAGAGATAGAAAGAGAGAATAAGAAGGACAAGACAAGTAGCTTTAACTTTTCTCAGTTGAGGTTAGAGGGTGGTAACTATTCTCAGTTTTATCAGAAATTTTTAGCCCCAACTTCGTCTTCAGCTAGTGCGCCAGTTCCAAAGTTCTGAAATGACAATCAGGATAGGGCATTAGGCTCCAAGTCCTAGGTAGTGTGAATAGTAGTCGTACTAATCCTCTTTGCAGAAAGTGTGGTGAAAATCATCAGGGTGTGTGTAAGGCTGGCAGTGATATATGTTTTGGATATGGAACACTAGGCCACAGAGTTAGACAATGCCCACAGGTGGGTCAGCATAGTCAGCACAGTTATTCCCAAGTTTCAGCCGATCGCTTGACTCAGTAGGGTGCCGCTTCTAGTGCAACTAGTGGTCAGCGTCAGAACAGGCTTTATGCACTCCATTCCTAGCAAGATCAAAAAAGTTCTCCTTACATAGTTACAGGTACGTTACAGATTTTCACCTTCATGTTTATGCTTTATTAGACCCCGGAGCTTTGCTCTCCTTTGTATCCCTCTATATAATAGTTGATTTTAGTTTCATTCCCAAATATTTAGCAGAACCTTTCTCAGTGTCTACTCTAGTGGTAGCTACATTATAGCTAGGCAGGTATACAAGAATTGCCCAGTTACAGTGTCCCAGAGAGCTACCTCATTTGATCTAGTAGAGTTAAAGATGACTGGTTTTGATGTCATTCTTGGCATGGATTAGCTCCACTCATGTTATGCTTCAGTTGATTGCAAAAATAGAGTCGTTCAGTTTCAATTTCCCAATGAACCAATTATTGAATAGAGGGGTAGTACTTCAATGCTTAGGGGTAAAATTGTTTTATATCTTAAGGCAATAAAAATGATATCTAAGGGGTCCATTTACCATCTCATTAGAGTTAAAGACTCTAGTTATGAGACTCTAAGTCTTGACTCAGTCTCGGTAGTAAGGGAATTTCTAGAAGTTTTCCCTGAAGATTTTCCCAGAGTTTCTCCCGAAAGGAAAATTGATTTTGGGATGGATCTCCTTCCAAATACCCAGCCTATCTCTATTCTGCCCTATAGAATAGCCCCAGCTGAGCTTAAAGAGAGAACTAAAGGCCTAGTGGTACATTGCAGAAGTTCAGTATTCCCACTTAGAAGTGAGAAGTAGTGAACATGGATTTTGTGACAGGGTTGCCTCGTACGCGTCGTCAGCATAATTTTATATAGGTCATTGCAGTTAGAATGACTAAATCAACTTATTTCTCGCCAGTTCACACTTCTTATTCCATAGAGGATTATGCCAAGATTTTTCTTAGAGAGTTA
Organism: Capsicum annuum; assembly: GCF_002878395.1. Classification (NCBI taxonomy): domain Eukaryota; kingdom Viridiplantae; phylum Streptophyta; class Magnoliopsida; order Solanales; family Solanaceae; genus Capsicum; species Capsicum annuum. The sequence continues at coordinate 205,434,522 of NC_061115.1, read as the reverse complement.
GTTAAGTTGCTTGAGGTCCTCTTGTCTATCATTTTAGATAGAGGTACTCATTTACCTCTCACCTTTGGATGGCTTTTCAGAAGGGTCTTGGTACCCAAGTTCATTTTAGTATAACTTTTCATCCTCAGACAGATGGTCAAGCAGAGAGGACCATTAAGACTTTAGAAGACATGTTGCGAGCTTGTGTTATTGACTTTGAAGAAAGTTGGGATGACCACTTACCTTTGATCGAATTTGCCTATAACAACAGTTATCACTCCAATATTCAAATGACGTTGTTTGAGGCTTTTTATAGGAGGAGATGTAGGTCTCCAATCAGTTGGTTTGAAGCAGGTAAGGCTGCAGTAATAGGACCAGATTCAGTATTTGATCCAATGGAAAAAGTTCAGTTGATTAGGGAGAGGTTAAAGACAGCCCAAAGTTGTCAGAAATCCTGCGCAGATGTAAGGAGGAGAGATCTTAAGTTTGATATTTGTGACTTAGTCTATTTTAAAATCTCGCCCATGAAGAAAGTGAAAAGATTTGACAAAAAGGGGAAGCTCAGATATATTGACCCGTTTAGAATCTTGAGTCATTTTGGAAATGTGGCTTATGAACTTGAATTTTCTGTAGATTTAGCCTCAGTGCATCCAGTATTTTATGTTTCCCTGTTGAAGAAATGTATTGGTGATTCAGCTGTTGTTTTCCCTTTAGAAAGCATGGATGTTCAGGATACCCTTTCTTACAAAGAAGTCCCAGTTGAGATCCTTGATCATTAGATTCATAGACTAAGGAACAAAGAAGTTCCCTTCGTCAAAGTCCTTTAGCTGAATTAGTTCATTAAGGGAGCCACTTGGGAAGCAGAAGCAGATGTGTGAATCAATTACCCTCATCTTTTCTCTGCAAACTTAGATGCAGCTTAAGTTAACAATTTTCTCAGAATTAACTCTCTTCTATTCTAAGTTTAAGCTATGAAATCCATTTTATGTCATTGCATACATTCAGTTAAATTCAGTTCTTATGTCATGTTTTAGACTTAGCCATGTAATCATGTTTCCAGTTATGCATGTTTAGTATATGATTTCAGTTTCCCCAGTATTCTCATCTTAATTAGTCTCATTCGAGGATGAATGTTCCCAAGGGGGAGATATTATAATACCGTATAAAAGTCTTAGCTCGTTTTAGCTCTCAGCTGCATGTTAAGGGGTCCAAAATTTGAAAATTTGGCTAAGTGTTAAGGGCTTAGTCATTTCCAAGACCCCTGAACTTCAATAATTTTATTTTTGGTCTTTCCGACCTCGAAACTTTGATTCTTTAGTTGACTCATGATCGGGGATGTTAAAAGTACATCTCGAGTGAGTTTTAAAATTTTAGGATGAGTGTAAAGGTATGTTTGGAAGCTCAAAACACTGGAAGCACCGGGATTAGCCTACGCCGCGGGCTCCAGAGCACCCCTCTAGACTGCATGCCAAAGCTTGCATCGCGTCCTCTATTCCGGCACTCTAGATCCCGTGCTGCGCCCTCCATCGTGGCTAGCTTTTGATATTTGTTATTTTAAAGGCATTTGGGTCTTTTCCCTTCACCCAATCAATCCATAACACGAAATTTAGGTCTCTAAAAAGCATTATTTTCTTTTTAATAACAAATCCTCTCAAGAAATCCTCCCTTTTTCTCAAGAACAAACCCTAACCTATTCTCAAGGAATCAAGAAATTCAAGCTTCAAGCCTCAAGAATTTCCCAAGACTCTTCACATATTTGATAGTTGAGGTATTTTTGAGGTTCATCTATGGGCCTTTTTCACCCATGGAGTCCAAGAACCCCTTTTTTGTTTTAAATTATGAGTTTTACATGTTCAAGTTGAATTATCTCCATGAAGCTATTATTGATTTGATTTTTAGTTATGTTTACAAGTGTTTTCAATGGGATGAGCCATTATATGTTTTGAATATTGAAATCCCTAATTCATGGTTTTAGTATTGTAGTCATGTTATCCTTGATGCTTTACCCATTACCATGCTTAAATTCATTACTCTCATGTGTTTGATGAAATGTCTAAATATTGGGTTTTTGAGCGATAATCCCTTACCATGGATTTTAAAGATTTATATGTCATCATTGTTATTTCTATTCAGTGCTGGTGGGTTATAAATGCTCGATACCTAATTGTTTACATAATTTCAGTATCTTTATAATGATTTTCAGATAAACCATAAGCATTGTCAGTTAGTTTTTATGATAAGTTATTTCTCAGTTAAGCTTAGTTAAGTCTAGTAAACTGTGTTATTTAGTTGGGAGTAGGATTCAACATCGATCAAACCCAAGGATAGGGGCATTCCTGCTAGTTTAAAGTTTGACCCTTAGTAGAAATACCTGAGTTACAGAACTACGTAGCTAACGTAGGTTTGAAACTTAAGGTTGACACATATGACATTAGTTTCCTGCCAATATAAGGTGACTCCTTATTCCTTTAGGACACCAGTTTAGTGGATCCACACAACCAATGTTAGCACCCGTGGCACAGTACTAACACCCTTCAACTAGGGGTATAGGTTGGACACCGATTAGCTCAGATTAGGACATGTTGGTCAGATGATACCTCCCATAGTCTCAGTGTAGTATTCAGTCCATAATTTAGTTTAGGTTTGCTTGACCAAAGCATACAAATTACCAGTTATTGAATTATCAGATTTTTAGTATTTTAGTTTACAGATTATTTCAAAAATGTAGTTATATATGCTTGGTCTTGTATTCTCAGATATTTCAGTTTCCATTCATTCTTGTTCAGTTATCTCATGCTATACATTTAGTCCTTATTTTGCATGTACAGTTCCCTATGCATTTTAGCCTGTCCTCGTCGCATATACCAGTACATTTAAAGTACTGACCATGTACTCTTCTTTGAGCTATGATGTCTTATATTATAGGTTCGGGTGCTCAGTTTTCCGACTGTACTAAGACAGTCCAGTGCTTCAGCAGCAACAGCAGTGGTGAGTCCTCATCTATCGAGGACCTTTTATATTTTTAAGTTATTTCTGCATTTCTTTTCAGTTAGTCAGTTGGAGTTAGTTGGGGCCTATCCCATCAACTTCTCAGTCAGTTTAGAGGCTTTTAGATATTTAGATAGCTAGTTTGATAGTCAGCAGTGGTGAATCCTCATCTATCGAGGATCTTTTATATTTTTTAGTTATTTTTGCATTTCTATTCAGCTAGTCAGTTGGAGTCAGTTGGGGCCTTTCCCATCAACTCCTCAGTCAGTTTAGAGGCTTTTAGACATTTAGACAGTTAGTTTGATAGTTGGTTAGTTTATCAGTCTTATCAGTTGTGTTTCAATATTTTATCAGACGTTACAGACTTATGAATTTATTGTATTTTCAGTATTCTGACCTTATGAATTTATCAGTTATTTTTTTAACATGTCCTTTATTATTATGATATTCAGTGTTCACGGCAGGTATCATCTCATGGGCTAGCTTGTCGTCACTTGTGACCATAAGCACTGTTGTCGCGACTAGGGGTTAGCCTTAGGTTGTGACACATAATCATCCTCCAATCTTGTTGGGTATTAATATATCATCATAATCGTCCTTCGATCTTGTCGGATATCAATATTTCATTCTAATTATACTCTGACCTATCGGTATCAATATATCATCATAATCATCCTTTGAAATCAAACCAGTGACAATCAACATCATCATTATCTTTTGAAATTGAACCTGATACATATCATAATAATCATTATCAATATGGCCAAAAGCATAATCATGAGAGTATTAAACCACATAACCATGAACATAATATATTAACATGATCAATAATCAAAACTGAAATCGTGAATTCTAGAATAACCAATAGTGTGATTGCCAATATAGTAAATAAACACAATATTTGGCATGATCGCTAATATAATAAATAAGTATGCTCTTTAGGGTAATCAATAACATATCAATGTTCTTTATAAAGCAGAGATGATAACTTATCAAGAGCCTAAATAAGGGCTTATCATTAGCATATCAACACATAATCAATGGCATAAACTATAGATTATTCATAGCATAATCAATGGCTTAATCACCAATTTAGTCAATAAGCATGTCCTCTAGCTTGAACAAAAACATAAATGCTAATTTATCGATGAGCATAATTTCTAGCATAGTTAATATCTTATTTGTTGGCTAAATTAATAGCATAATCTTTGGCTTAGCTAATATGATAATCAAAGTCTTCTTCAATAATATATTCGGTAGCCAAACAATAGTCAAATCAATAGCATAATTTAGTATTTCATCATAAGCTTAACCAATAACTTATCGCAACATTATCCACATCTCATCATAGAATAAGTGACAATCTAATCCATTAGTATATGAACATTACTTCTAATGCCATTATTACCATAACAATCAAGTGCCAAAGTTCCTCAATATTGCCTCAAAAGGGCATTTCCTAGGCATTTAATAAACATGTAAGGGTTCAAGAAAACTAATCATCCATCTTGACTTAAGGTGGGCTAAAATACCTACTTTTGAATCTCTAAAATACACTATAAGTTAAATTCTACCACGTACTAGGCTGAGGTATCTAAATCCACTCTTAGATGTATAACAAACCATAATTAGCCTTAAGATAGACATTCTTCTTAAGCACTTCAATTACGTCAATGAAAACTAAGGCAACCTTCATTAGCGTAAGTAACTAAGGCCAACTTACCCGAGAAAATTGAAGGAAACGTGTCATTTAAGTCTTGAATGAAGGATTGGTGACATTGACCAACTTAAAGGGTCAAACATAATTAGAAAACTTGATTAATATTTTCAAAACTTTCTAATCTTTTCAAAAACTATAAATCAAGCCACACCCCTCTCATCTCCAAATGAACCGTCTTTCTGCTTTCTCTCTCTCCCAACCAATAGTTCTGCAAAATTTCTTCCTTCAATCCCTGGTGAATTCTACCTCCGGTGAAAAATAGTTCGGCGAGTTCTTTTTCTACTTTCAACCGTCAATCGACGTGACAACATTATTCTCTGGCGATAATAACTTTGAGTTCTTTATCGTCTCATTTCTTCTTTCACAAGTAAAAAATTATGTCTTTTTGGTTCTGAAGAAAAAGAGGAACTTGAGCAAAATTCTCTTCTAGTTTTGGTTAACAATTTCAATATTTCTTGCTTAAATTTGAAATGTAGACCAAAGAAAATCCTAATTTCTGGCATTTTTTGTCTACTCTTTCTGGTGTGAAATATAAATTTTTATTATTATTGTAGTTCTTGTTGTCAAATTGTTGATTCGATTTGTTGGTGCTTGTTGAGTTTTTTGAAGTTTAATTTTTGTTGTTTATGTTTGTACATACTCAAAACAACAATGTTTGTGACTATTAGTCACTGTTAATGTTCTTAGTGTGTGTGTTGTGTTGGTGTGGCTGGGTTGATTTGTTGTTTTTATTGGTAAAAATGGTGTATTTGATATTAAGCGGTGATAGTATTATTGTTTTATTGAACAAAATCCTGGTACTATTTTTTCTACAATAGATGAACTATCTGATGCAATAGATGAGCCATCTAATGCAACAGATAAGCCATCTACTGTAAAAAAATAAACCATCTGATACAACAGATTAAACTCTAATGTAACATATGGAAATTTTATATAACAGATGAACATCTTGCAACAGATGAAAATCTAGTGCAACAATAAAAATCTGAATCAATATATGAACAATCTAACAGATCATTTATCTGTTGCAACAGACAACTCTTTTGTTGGAAGAAACCTAAACAATATTGACAGTTGATAATATTTCCAAAAGATAACTTATTTGGCAACAAATGAGTGACTATTTTTATTGTTTCCAATGGATTTCTCATCTGTTTCAAGTTTTTACTATTTCTAATGGATTACTCATCCATTGTAACGTGTTAGTTATATGTTTCAATGGATAACCTACTTGGTGTAACAGAGGAGTGACCTATTTCAATAGATGAGTGATCCTTTTTATTATTTTTGATGGATTACTCATCCGTTGCAACAGGTTGGTTATATGTTGCAATAGGTAACATACCTGGTGCAATAGACCAGTCATTTGTTTAAACAAATGAATGATCTATTTTTGTTGTTGCAATAAATTACTCATCCTTTGAAACATGTTAGTTATATGTTGCTACATATTACGTACCTGGTGCAACAGATGTGTGATCTGTTGGAACTTTTATTTTACTATTGTACATATCAGATATATTGTTATCCCTTTTTAATGATGCATTAATCAATTATAATCTATTTTATGTTCCTATTATTTTTAGATTATATATCTCCCAAGAGAAAAGAAATTAAATCAAGTCCAAGTAAATAAACAAGTGAAGCAGCTAGGCTACATCCACCACTATATGATCTTGTTTTACAAGCGTTATCTTAATCAGAAGAAGAAGATAATGAACATGGGGATGAGGAATATTTCAAAAGAGATGATCTAAATGCTAATTGCTCTTCCATTGAAGGGTTGGTCAAAACCTTCAGCATTGATAGTTATCCTGTGAGAATGTAATGTGATGGTGCCACAAATATAATGGGTGGTTTCGTGGTTAAGTCATTCATGGGAAAATCTTTTGACGCCTTCAGAAAAATATTTTGAAAACATAATTTAGAATCTTATTTTAGGGACAGTTGCTTTGGGCAATATCTTGATTTGTCGGAGGACAACAATGCTCGTTTCCAAATTAAAATGGTATATGATCATCTCAACCGTAGGTTTATGTATGAAAACAAAGATAAGATGGATAAGGTATGGATAAATTATTATGGCATGCTTGTTTGTTTTGGTTGGAGGGAATTTTCCATAGTTACCAGATTAAAATATTATCCTCCTTCTCCTTCTCAGGTTATACCTATTCTACCCCAAAAAAGCACCCCGCACACCCAAAAAAGGCAAAGGAAAGTTGAGTGATAATGATGACCTGGTATCCCTTGTTGGTCCAAACTTTAATAACATAAATTTGATAGAAGCATTGAATGGTAAAAGACTTTCAAAGAAGCACAAACAATCATTATGCTTGGTTTGGTTTGTACATAATATTCTTTGGGCAAGAGACGTTAACAACAATATACCACTTGGTTTGATAAAGCTCTCCAAGGATCTTGAGGCATTTAACAGCTATCCTTGAGGTTATGAAAGCTTCAAAATAACTGTCAAATATTTGTTGACTCCGTTAACACCAAATACAACCAACTTATAAGGCTTTCCATGGGCTTTCATGGTAAATATTTCTTTTATTATGACATAATTCATTTTTTTAATCCAATAATGCTTGTGATTTATTAGCGTTATTTTATAGGATTGGGCATTTGAAGCCATTCCTTATTTGAGACAATAAGTGAACTATATGAAAGATGTTTCCTGTCCAAGAATTCTGAGATGGTTGTCAGCCAAAACTGATAAAAATACAAAATTTCTTGATCTTTTCACTCCCCCAAAGGAAACAGTAAGTCTAATACTAATTAAGTTTTTGTTTTAATTAATGATTTTTAAAAATGATTTCATCATCATTCTAATATATGTACTGATTTATTTTAGATTGTCCATCCGTGGCTTATTCCAACCAATCGAGAGTTGAAGATGCCATCTTTTCTTACTTTACAGTGTGTACAAACTTTATCAAACCCTAAGGTCATTGATAGAGTAAAAAAGGAATTGTTTGTAGCAACAACCATCACAAGAAAAATAATTTTGGAGGGTGGGCTTATTGTTGTTGTTGGTGGTAGTGGTAGTGGTGCTTCTATTGGGGCTAATGATGCTCTCCTCATATAGTTTTTGAAACAACAAATCATTATGATTATAATCATAATAGTTATACAGATTTTGCCACTTTTAGCAAATGTTCGGCATGCAAATGTCAAGACTGCAAGGAGAAATATGAGGGAGTGATTAATGCTATTAATGCATTAACTGCTTCTATAAAGTAAATGACGTTTAAGAGGGGTGCCATTCTATCAAAGTGGATTTCTGTAATGCCCCGAAATCTGATTCTCGAGATGCCACAAGGTGCTCTGAACTACAAGTAGTACTGATGTAACCCTGACTGCCTTCTACTAAATCTGAATCTCAAAATAGGGGAATATGAATGTAAAATCATAATAAATGAATACAACTGTCTGAATTATCTAAGTATATCTGAAAACTAATCTTATTAGTCTGATAAAACAAATACTGAAAATCTAAATACTGCAATAAAAATCTAGAACTGAATCTAGTAGTCCGACAAGCCTCTACTCATCAAATCTAGAGAGTCACTGGGATAGGCCCCAACTGACTCTACTATCCGAAATGAATACTGAATTATCTACTAATAAAATGGAAATTTTAATAGCTAAGTCCTCAAACTATGAGGACTCACCAACCGTAGAGATGTAGATGTGATTCTCAAAATCACTCATGCAGCTGAAATTGAGAACCTGAACCTATATTATGAGACAATGTAACACATAGACGTATATATAGATAAGTACTTTGGGAATGCACTAAGCATATGGGGGTGAATGTTATAAGTAAACAATATTATCACAATTTATAAAATCATGCATGCTAAATGTAAATGACTCACATAGGCTTGAGAAATCTAAAAACTGAAGATCATAAATCATAAACAATAAAGCATATAATATAAATCTTGTCACCCATTACATTCAATTCTAAAAACCATTCTTTCTGAAAACTACTACATTATCTTGCCCTTCATGTTAAGACTTTAAGAATATTAATCACCATAGCTTCCAAAACATATGCTTTTATCTTAAGGCTTTAAACCAATAGACTATTTTACGAGTAGGGGCTTACTTTGGGAGGTTCTTCTAACTGACATAAACCATGTGAGCATTCATGGAGTCCAACATCTTACCCACGTTGGGGAGAGCTGTTCTACCCTTACCATTCGAATAGAACCTTATCTTAAGTGATCACAATGTTAGTCATCCATGTAGAAGTAGGAATAATCTTAATCCTATAGGGGCACGTAGTTTTGGAGCATGAAACCTTGGAAACATACCTATCTCAGTGCTAAATACTACTCCCATTCTTATGCTCAGGATCTTAGGAAATCCATTTGAAAATAGTATAACAGTTTACAAAAAAACTAATTATGCTCTTTCTTTTCTTTAAATCTCAAGTCATATTAATAATGTGGATTCTTTATCTTAGCTGAGGACCAAAAGGTCAAATCTCTATAAAAAATCTAAGAATAATCTTATCATAGGGTGCTCATAGCACAATCAATCTTGAAATAGAAATCTTTAATTAGGACTTAATGACCCATGCATCAATTTCATATTAAAACATCATAATGTTCATGCTTGGTAATGTAAATATTGATAAATCGATTCAAAATCTAGAATTTACTGCAATAGGCATGAAAATATGAACATAGACATGCAATTCAACTTCTAAATCACTTGAAATCTCATAACCTTGTAAATAGAAATATTGGGTATGGACCCTAATTTCAAATTCATGGAAAATCATATAAAATCAAATAACTTTTGTAATTAAAACATGTTTTGGGCACAAGGTTGAAAGGAGTATCCTTGTTCATAGCCCCACATACCTTAATTGATGATCTTAGATGAAAATCTTGAATCCTGGATTCCTATTGTGTCTTTGGAGATGAATTCTTAGAGTTCTTGAATTGGGGTCCTTAATCTTGAACTATGAATCCTTGGTCTTGAAATATTTTGGAGAATTAATGCAGAAATTGGATTTCTTAGAGAGAAAGTTTGAGCTTTAGAGTTTTCTTTTGAGAGTGAATGGATGAAATAAGCATAAAGTGCTTTGGAATGTGTTAAATATTGTGTTTTAGATAGATTGGGGCCTTGGGGATTGACCAAAATGCCCCTATTAAACTTTAAATTGGAACTAAAAAATGTAACATTTATTTTGAACTAGGTGGCCACCGCGACGCGCCACTATCACAGTGGCTCACTGGAAATTGACAAATGGGAACTGGGCTTCCTCCGTGATGCGCCAATATCGCGGTACCCTATAGTTTTTCCATTTTAGGCACATCTGCGACGCACCATTATCGCTAAGGTTCATTGAAAAGTGATAATTGTGAAATGGGACATCACTGCGATGCAGTGGAATCGCGAAGTCTTACTGAAAATTGACAATTGTCATTTAAATTATCTCTGCGATGGTGTTTTGCGACTGGAACTTAAATTTGCCATAACTTCTTACTAGGTTATTGGATTAAGGTGAATCTTATATTGTTGGAAAGCTAATTCAATTTTCAGCTTCAAAAGCATGATTATAAATTGTAAATCAAAAATCCTTTCTGTAAGTTCACGATTTCTAAACTGTTAACATAATTAAGAAGAATTTACTCAGCCTATGTAGATTTAGGAAACCCCATGTACCTTAGATCACTTAGGAGGAAGAGTGGAAACCAAATCTTGTTTCAGTTTCTTGAATCTCTTGACTTCAAAGATGAACTCTTGATCTGTGGGGGAGGGACTAAGGTTTTGATTTGAGAGAGAGAAGTAGTTTTCTGATGTAATTTACCCTAATGACACTTTAATTTTGTGTTACGGTAGAGATAGGGCGAGGAAAAAGACTATAATTCCCTTCCTAAGGCCGGTTATTATTTTAAAAAATACAAATTGGGAATCGATGTGTTCCCCAACACGACGCATTAACATCGCATCGGGACACTATTTCATCAATTCAATTATCAATGTGGTGCGTCAACTTCTCTAAGACATCCCCTCCACTCTCCCGAACATAAATCAACTCTAAAATTCATATCTCAAGGCTAGAAAAATCGATTTAGAGATCACACAAGTTTAGGAGGTTAAAAAATGTGACTAAGTCCTCTTGATACTAAAGAAATTTTCAGATGATTAACCCCTTAAACATCCTATGGAGTGAGATATTAATTCGAGGATATGACAGGGTGTTACATTATCCCCCCTTGGGATCATTCATCCCTGAATGATGACTCGAGACACAACCAAGCACGATTTCAAGAATTCAAGGGATAGAGTAGGATATATAACTCATATCATTTAGGTGGTCATCTATAGTCTCAAAGAGGGTTGGGTATTTGCTCCGCTTATCACCTTTGATTCCCAAGTTGCTTCCTCAACTTTTTGATTTCTCCAAATCATCTTAACCGAAGCCATTTCCCTATTCCTTAGCTCCCGAACATGGTGGTATAAGATAGCAATAGGTTCTTCTTCATATGATAAGGAGTCTGTCACCTTGATCTCCTCTACAGGAAACACTAGGGAGTTATGTCTAATACACTTTTTCAATATGGACACATGGAAATCTAGATGAATGGAAGACAGACTTGCAGGTAATTCTAGCTCATAAGAAACCCCACTTATCCTTCTCACAATCTGATATGGTGCTATATAGCGAGGACTCAGCTTTCCTTTCTTCCTGAATTGCATGACTTCCTTCATATGAGAGACTTTTAAAAACACCCAATCACCAACTCAAATTATAACTCCCTTCTCCTTACATCGGCATAGTATTTCTGGCAACTCTGAGTTGCCTTAAGTTGCTCCCTAATAATTTTTACCTTCTCCATTGCCTAATGAACAAGATCAGGCCGAAACAGCCGCGTCTCACCTACTTCATACCACCCTATTGTGATCTACATCTTCTCCCTTAAAGTGCTTCAAAAGGATCCATCTTAATACTGACATGGTAACTATTATTGTAGGCAAACTCTATCAATGGCAAATGATCTACCTATCATAACCCAAACTAGGGCCGGGCCGTGACAGACCTCCCGAACCATGAAGGCTCGGAATGCCCTTCTCTATCTGGTAATCATGTACAACACTCATATAATAAAAGATGATACGGAAACATAATCTGCTGTGGAGGCAAACTCTATCAATGGAAAATGATCTACCTATCATGACCCGAACTAGGGCCTGGTCGTGACGGACATCCCGAACCGTGAAGGCTCGAAACGCCCTTCTCTATCTGGTAATCATGCACAATACTCATATAATAAAAGAAGATGCATAATATAATCTGTTGTGGAAATATGGTCAACTTTGAATTCAACATAAGTATGGAAACTGTAAATCAACTACATCTAAATAACATCTGACTCAGTCTGTGAAATATCTACTACATGAAAATCTGACAACTGTCTGAAACTGGGACAAGGTCCCTAGTAGACCAAAATAGAATTAAGTGATATAATCAGAAAAGACAGACCTTCTGGAATAGAGAAGGCTCACCACTGCACAATCTGGTCAGCTATCTGAATTATCTACTGCTTATCTGGACCCCTAGACTGAATCTTAGAACCTAAGAGATAGGGGGAGAGGGGGGGGTCAATATAGATATACTAGTAAACAGAGCATATCCAAAATAATTATTTATAAATCAACATATATGAGAACAATTTAAAGCAGTTCATAAGTATATCATATAGTAAGAATTCACATGGGCATTTTAAAGACTCTGTAAAAATCATCTAAACTCTGAGAAATCTATGTTATTTTTGGGCTAGGTGGTATACCCTACAACTCTAAAAAATTTCATGGGCTATATGGAAACTTCCATTAACTTAGCAGTGAAGCCCCTAACCCAAGTGTGCCGCAAGGGTCGGAGTCTCTGAATCTACTACGCCACATGGCCATCGCCAGCGTACAATAATAATCTACCTGTATCGGTAAATACGGTTTCAGGCTAAGAGTTACTTGAACTTGCGCATTCTTTGGGTAACCACCTAACCCTCTTTAAGCCCCTTTTTAAAAACTCTGTCAAAACATGCAGTCTTTGAAAACATATTCTGAAAACATGCTCTGAAAACACTCTGAAAACATACTCTTTATGTCATAAATACATATGGTAACGTCATACCATTGACTTGCAAGTCGCATTCTAAACCATTATTAGTCTATCATAATTCGCTGCTTTCAAAACATAAGTATTGGGACCACCATTTCAATAATTCAATTCAAAGAAACTCTTTCTCAAACCTCATGTAAACACATGCAAGGAATTCACTATGTCAAGAATTTCAGTAGCCCAGGGTGGTCATGTCAAATTTCTCGATTCACATGCAATTCTTTATCTTAAACACGAGAACACATTTATACCAAGAAACACCCTCTCAATAATTTCAAATCATGCTCAAATGCTATAATATTGCAAAAACATCTTTCAAATCACAAAATCATAATCTTTAATTCAATACATGAGAGGGAGTTAATAATTTATGCTCTCAACGATCTTAAATCTCAAATTTCATACATATATGTATACATGTAAATAAATTTAGGGGATAGGATCACAAGGTCAAAACAATAGTAACATTAAAACATTCGAAGTACGTAATTTAAAACATAGATTCCAAAACCCCTTTGAAATTCATGCATAAAAATCTAAAAATCATGCTCTAATGGTTTTAAGCCCATGTAGTTTTTAGGATAAACCCCACGTACCTCTGTCTAGAAATTTAAAGGATACTTCTTGATGCCCACTGCTTGGGGATTCCAAATCTTTAATTTGTTTTGAAATCCGCGGTTGAATCTTGATTTATTTGGATTATCAATATGGAACCCTAGAGAGTGTTCTTGAATATTTTTGGTGAATGTATGAGTAATATGCTCAATTAGGGTTGAAATCTCGTGTTTGGACTGATAAGGATATGGGAAAATACCCAATATACCCTTAATAAGACCGGTATAAAAATATAACTGGGATCCCTATTTCATGGGCCACTGGAAATTGACGAATAGGAATTTGGGATCCTCCGCGACGTCCCACTATCGTGAGGTCCCACTGGAATTAGACAATTGCTAATTAAACCCTCTCCGCATGTGCTAAACACTAGAATGATGATGTTTTATGACTAGCACATAAAATATCCATAACTTCTTCACCGAGTGTCCGATTGGGATGAATCTTATATCGATAGAAAGCTTATTCAGTCATCTACGAAATGAAAACTTGAAATCTAAGAGATTCCACTGGGGAAAAAAAGTATAAATTATTATAGAAGCCAAGGCTTGATATTTTAGGGATAGAATTTAGCTAAGAAAAACTTCAGGGCGTTACAATATCCCCCCTCCCCCCCCCCGGAAACATTTGTCCACGAATGTTGACGCGGGATACAGAGATGTATAATTTCAAGCATACTAAGGCATAGAAAAAATAAGGCAAGGATTGTACCTTTTATTTCTTCATCCATTAGATCAAAAAGGTTTGGGTATCTAGCTCTCATGTCAACTTTTGATTTCCAAGTCGCTTCTTCAATTTTTTGGTTTCTCCACAACACTTTAACTAAGGCTATATCTTTGTTCCTCAATATTCTAACTTGGCAATCCAAAATCTCTATAGGCTCTTCTTCATAGGATAAGGAGTTTGTCACTTTGATTTCTTCGACAGGCAATACTAAAGAATGGTCTCCAATACACTTCTTCAATATAGATATATGAAATACCAGATGAACCGAACCCAAACTAACTGGCAATTCTAACTCATACGCAACTCCACCCGTCCTTCTCACAATCTGATATGGTCTTATATAGCGAGGACTCAACTTACCTTTCTTCTCGAATCACATGACTCCCTTCATGGGAGAAACCATGAGAAACACCCAATCTCTAACCTCAAACTCTAGATCTTTTCACCTAACATTAGCATAGGACTTCTAACATCTCTTAGCTATCTTAACACATTCTCTAATGACTTTTACATCCTCTATTTCCTAATGAACAAGATCAGGCCCAAATATTTGCGTCTCACCTACTTCATACCACCCTATTGGTGACCTACATCTTCTCCCATACAATGCTTTAAATGGTGCCATCATAACACTGGAATGGAAACTATTATTATATGCAAAATCTATCAATGGCATGTGCTCTACCCAACCACCTTTAAAATCAATCATGCAGGCCCTTGACATAGCTTCAAGGGTCTGGATGGTGCGCTTAGCTTGCCCATCTGTCTGAGGATGGAAAGCCAGGCTCAAATTCACTTGGGTACCTAAACCCTTTTGAAACGATCTTCAAAACTATGAAGAAAACTATGTACCTCTGTCAGATATGATGGACACAGGTGCCCTATGCAAACAAACTATTTCTGCAATGAACAACTTGGCATAATTCTCTCCCGAATAATTTGTCCTGACAGGTAGAATGTGAGCTGACTTGGTCAACCTATATACAATCACCCAAATGGAATCATACTAGTTTCGGGACCTCAGAAGTCCTGTAATAAAGTCCATATTAATTATCTCCCATTTCAACAAAGGTAAAGCTATCTCTTGAGAAGAACCACCTGGCCTCAAATGTTCCGCTTTAACTTGTGGACAATTCAAACACTTGGCAACATAGTTAGCCATATCACACTTTATATTATTCCACCAATAGATGTTTTTCAAATCCTGATACATCTTAGTAGAGCCAGGGTGAACAACATACCTCGACGTGTGAGATTCGTCAAGGATTCTCTTCCTTAGACCATCTACATATGGCACACATAATCTACCCTAGTATCTCAAAACACCATCACCACCAATTTAAAAAGAAAATACCTTTTGTTGACCCACATCTTTATTGATCTGCATCAAGATGGGATCTTCAACCTGCTTCTCTTTGACTTCTGCACAAAGGAAATATTTAGCTATCTCATGAACAACTACTCCTTCATCCTCAGAATACAAAAGTCGCATTCCTAGATTTGCAAGTTGGTGAATGTCCTTCACCATCTCCCTCTTTTTTTCCCCACATGAGAAAGACTGCCCATAGATAACCTGTTGAGGGTGTCGGCTACCACATTCTCCTTTCCCGAAGGATAGTGCAAGCTCATGTCATAGTCTTTTAAAAGTTCCAACCACCGCCTCTACCTGAGATTTAATTCATTCTGCAAGAAAACATACTGTAAACTCTTGTGGTTAGTAAATATATCAACGTGTACCCATACAAATAGTACCACCAAATCTTAAGTGCAAAAACAACATCCGCTAAATCTAAGTCATGAGTAGGGTAGTTTCGCTCATGCACCTTCAACTGCCTAGATGTATAAGCCACTGCCTTACCGTGTTGCATAAGGACACACCCAAGTCTCACTCGGGACGCATCACAGTATATAATAAAACCTTCTGTACCCTCCGGAAGAGTCAGAACAGGAGAAGTAGTCAACTTGTCTTTCAACTTCTCAAAGCTATTCTCATAAGAGTCAGACCATACAAACTTCACCTTTTTCTGATTCAACTTAGTAAGGATGCAGCTATGGAAGAAAAACTCTTAACGAATCTTCTGTAATAACCCGCCAAATCCAAAAATCTCTGAATGTAGGTTGGAGTCGTGGGTCTGGGCCATTTTCTCATTGCCTCAATCTTTTGGGGATCAAACTTAATCCCCTCACTAGACACAATATGCCCCAAGAACACAATAACATTCAACCAGAATTCACACTTGGAAAATTTTGCATACAATTTATGATCTTTAAGGGTCTGAAGGATGATTCAAAGGTGATTGGCATGGTCCTTCTCGCTCTTCAAATATACTAACATGTCATCAATGAATACATTGACAAATAGATCCAGAAACTGATGGAAAAACCTATTCATTAGATCCATGAAAGCTATAGGGGCGTTAGTTAACCCGAAGGACATGACTAAGAATTCATAATGGCCATATCTGATTTGGAAAGCTGTTTTGGGAATATCTGACTCTCTAACTTTCAACTGGTGATATCCCAAATGAAGGTCTATCTTTGAAAAATATTTAGCACCCTAAAGTTGATCAAAAAGATCATCAATCCTAGGAAGAGGATATTTATTTTTAATCATGACCTTATTCAACTGGCGGTAATCTATGCATATACGAAGGGAACCATATTTAATTTGCACAAAAAGTATAGGTGCACCCCAGGGAGACACACTGGGGTGGATAAAACCTTTATCTAGAAGATCTGCTAGTTGTTCTTTCATCTCTTTTAGTTCTGCAGGAGCCATCCTATATGGAGATATAGAAATAGGATGGGTATCTAGCAATAAATCAATACCAAAATCTATATCCCTATCAGGTGGTATTCCTGGGAGATCATTTGGAAAGACTTTCAAGAATTTATTCACTACAGGGAAAAAACTAAAGAGGAAGACTTTCAGCACTAGAATCTTTAACCTAAATAATATGATACAAGCAACCTTTGAAAATAAATTTACAGCCCCTGAGATAAGATATGAAATGCCCTCTAGGTGCTAGAGAATTTCCCTCCCATTCTATCACCGACTCATTCAAAAAAGAAAAGGTGACTCTTTGAGTCCTACAATTCAAGGTGGCATAGCACGAATGGAGCCAGTCCATCCCTAAGATGGCATCAAAATTAACCATATCAAGTTCTATGAGATCTTCCTTAGTATCCCAGCTAAAAATAGACATAACATAATTTCTATACACCCTTCTAGCCACAACAGAATCTCCCACCAGGGTGGAAATCAAAAAGTGTTCAGCAATCATATCAGGCTCAAACCCAAAACCAACAGCCACGTATGAAGTCAAATAAGACAAGGTAGACCCAGGATCAAGTAATACATACACATCATGAGAAGAGATTTTCAACGTACCGATGACTACATCTGGTGAAGCCTCTGCCTCCTGGCAGTTAGTCAAAGCATACAATCGGTTCCGACCATTTTTAATAGATGAAGTGGCACCCTTATGAGGTGGTGGTGCAGATGAATTTGCCTACGACTTGGCTCCTTTAACATTACTATATGCTGCCGGACAGTCTCTCTGGATATAGCCTGGTTGGCCACATGAAGAACACACCAAAGCACCGAACTTACATCTCCCTGGATGATTCCTCCCACATCTCCCACAGTGTGGATAGGATCGACAGGTCTAGGCTACACTTCCTTATGAATGGATACCCTACATCCTCAGCACCTGAATAGACTAAAAATTGTGGGTTCGCTGCTCAGTTATGGGTTTGGACACTGGAGCACTAGATGTCGACTGTGCATTACCCCAATTTTTCTTGTTTTTCCATTTGCCACCCCAATTGCTGCTCTGTTGCTGACTATGACTCTGGTCTGAAGCTCTGGCTCTCTTTTCCTGCATGTCCGCTTCCCTAGATTTGGCTATCTTCTTTTTATTCTCCTCAACTTGCTGCATGTGGACTGATAGTCTAGCAAAGTCTATATCCCTATTCAGCATAACTCCCTGACACTCAAGCACCAGATTAACTAAAATTTTAGAAGCAACTTCCTCGTTTGGGCCCTCATACTACTCGTCATCTCAGGAGCATAATGGGCCAGCTGGTTAAACTTTAAAGTATACTCCTGAACACTCATCTTACCCTGCTTAAGGTTCATGAAATCCTTTTCTTTAGCTACCCTCAACTCCAGAGGAAAGAATCGGTTAAGAAGAGCTTCCACGAACTCATCCCAAACTGTAGGCTCAACACTGTCACCCTTTGTATCTTCCAACTCATTGTACCATTAGTTTGCTACATTTTTTAGCTGGTATGCTGCTAGCTCAATACCCTCCACCTGATCAACATGCATTACTTTTAAAATCATCTCCATTTCATCTACAAACTCCTGCGGGTCCTTTTCTACCTTAGCGCTAGAGAACTTGGGCGGGTTCATTCTCATTAACTGGCCCACTCTGGTAACTTCAGAAGTAACAGATGTTGAGCCAGTATCCTATGACCTCTAAGTCTGTACGACTACCAGCAATGCAAGCATGTGAATAGATTGTCTCAATTCAGCATTAAAAACTTGTTCTTCATGAGGCTGAGTGTGATTGGCCCCCATCCGGGGAGCTTTGGGAGGACTGGTCAGTACAGGAGGTACTACCAGAGTAGAAATAGGTTCTAAGGTATGAGCTTTATTACCAGTCCGCATCCCATGGGTGGGACAGACTTCATCATCCTGAGCATTAACGTTTGTACGATGGGGAGACATCGCTGGTTTTCTGAAAAGTAAGAGGTCATTGATTAGGAGACAGATTAGACTCTAAAGCACTAACTAAATCACAAAGAAGAGAAATATTCTTAAACTCCTAGTAGCCTCCTGCTTATAAGTGTGGCGCGCTACACACCAATAAATAAGACTCTACCCAACGCAATTTTGCAGACACCCTAGGACTATGAACCGTGCTCTATTACCAAATTTGCCATGACCCAAACTAGGGTCTGGCCGTGATGGACATCCCAAACCAAGAAGGCCTGGAACGCCCTACTCTATCTGGTAATCATGCACAACACTCATATAATAAAAGAAGATGTGGAAACATAATGTGCTATGGAAACATGGTCAACTCTGAATTCAACATAAGTATGGAGACTGTAAATCAACTATATCTAAATAACATCTGACTCAGTCTGTGAAATCTCTACTAGATGAAAATCTGACAACTGTTTGAAACTGGGACAAGGCCCCCAGTAGACTAAAACTGAATTAAGTGACATAATCTGAAAAGACAGGCCTTCTAGAATAGAGAAGGCTCACCACTACACAATCTGATCAACTGTCTAAATTATCTACTGCTTATCTGGACACCTAGACTGAGTCTCAGAACCTGAGAGGTAAGGGGAAGGGGGTCAATACAGGTGGACTAGTACGCAGAGCATATCCAAAATAATCATTTATAAATCAACATATATGAGAGAAATTTAAAACAGTTCATAAGTATATCATATAGTAAGAATTCACATGGGCATTTTAAAGACTCTATAAAAATCATCTCAACTCTGAGAAATCTGTGTTACTTTTGCGCTAGGTGGTATACCCTAAATCTCTGAAAAATTCCATGGGCTATATGGAAATTGCCATTAACTCGACAGCAAAGCCCCCAATCCAAGTGTTCCGCAAGGTTTGGAGTCTCTGAATCTACTATGCCACATGTTCGTCTCTAGTGTACAATAATAATTTACCCATATCGACAAATACAGTTTCAGGCTAAGAGTTGTTTGAACTCGCGCCTTCTTCGGGTAACCACCTAACCCTCTTTAAGACACTTTTTAGAAACTCTATCAAAACATGCAGTCTCTGAAAATAAACTCTGAAAACATGCTCTGAAAACATACTCTGAAAATATACTCTGAAAACATACTCTGTTATGGCATAAATACATATGGTATCATCATACCATTGACTTGCAAGTCACATATCTGAGACATTATTAGTCTATCATAAATCTCAATTTTGAAAACACAATTTTTGGGACCACCATTTCAATAATTCAATTCAAAGAAACTCTTTCTCAAACCTCATGTAAACACATGCAAGGAACTCATCTTTGTCTAGAATTTCAGTAGCACCGGGTGGTCATGTCAAAGTTCTCAATTCACATGCAATTCTTTATCTTAAACACGAGAACACATTTATACCAAGAAACACCCTCTCAATAATTTCAAATCATGCTCAAATGCTATAATATTGCAAAAACATCTTTCAAATCACTAAATCATAATCTTTAATTCAATACATGAGAGGGAGTTAATAATTTATGCTCTCAACGATCTTAAATCTCAAATTTCATACATATATGTATACATGTAAATAAATTTAGGGGATAGGATCACAAGGTCAAAACAATAGTAATATTAAAGCATTCGGAGTATGTAATTTAGAACATAGATTCCAAAACCCCGTTAAAATTCATGCATAAAAATCTAAAAATCATGCTCTAATGGTTTTAAGCCCATGTAGTTTTTAGGATAAACTCCACGTACCTCTATCTAGAAATTTAAAGGATGCTTATTGATGCCCACGGCTTGGGGATTCCAAATATTTAATTCCAAATCCCACTGGAATTTGACAATCTCTAATTAAACCCTCTCCGCGATGTGCTAAACACCAGAATGATGATGTTTTACAACTAGCACATAAAATAGCCATAACTTCTTCACCGAGTGTCCAATTTGGAAGAATCTTATATCGACAGAGAGCTTATTCATTCATCTACGAAATAAAAAGTTAAAATCTAAGAGATTCTACCAAAAAAAGTATAAATCATTATAGAAGACAAGGCTTGATATTTTAGGGACAGAATTTAGCTAAGAAAAACTTTGGGGCATTACACTACCCAACTACCCTTGAAGTCAATTACATAGGCCCTCAATATATCCTCTAGGGTTTGAATAGTGCATTCAGCTTTCCCATCGGTATGAGGGTGGAATGTAGTACTCAGGTTCACATGGGTACCTAAACCCCTTTGAAAAGATCGCCAAAACTATGAAGAAAATTGCGTACCTCAATCGGATATAATGGATACAGGTGCCCCATGCATGTGAACTATTTCATCAATGGATAGCTTGGCATAATCATCTCTCGAATAGTTAGTCCTCACTGGTAGAAAGTGAGTTGACTTATGTGACACCCCGTACATTGCATATACTTGCTCTATTTAAATATAACTTGGTATAGCCTTGTGGTATAGGTAATGGACGAGATTTGTTATTTGAATATTAATGGGGTAGATCAAAGTATAGATTCTACCCATACCTTTCTATGCGAAACAATCAAGTTTACATCCATACAACTATTTAACTTAGAATTGTAAGTCGGTATTTGAGTCTAAAGTTTAATATGAACCAGTGTGTACAAGTTGTAAGTTAGATTAAGGTGATTAGGAGCTGGAAATGGAATGAAATATTGAGGTTCTTGATTGACTTAATTAATCTAGTAGGTTAGTCACCTACTTAAGCTATTTGGACTAAGTTAATGGAGCCACGTCTATGGATCAAATTTAGGCCTATACTAATGTACTCATTGGACCCAAATTGAATAAAAGAAGAAGAAAAATGGAGAAATGGCCCAACACACAAATCTGCCAAGGCCCAAGTACCCCAATTAAGAAATTAAGCAAGTAGGTGCATCCATCACCTACTTTGACCTTTTGAGCAGCTTAATCTCTTTAAGTAGGTGCATCACCTACTTGGACCAATTTGACCAAATTTGAGGTCCAAAGTGCAGCTTAGTGGATGGCCAAAAATAGGGCCTTTATAAGACCAAGTTTCTGGTCATTTCCCTTATTCTTAAGTCACAAAAAAAGGTTATACTTCACAAATTCTCTCTACTTTCTTTAAAGCAACTAGGTGCAACCCTATATTTCCTTTTAGGGTTCTTGGAGAAACCCCAACCTTTGCAAGCAAGGTAAGTGAAAACATATATGGTTTAGCTTAATTATCTCATGGAAGATTAGGAAACCATGATATAAGTGCTTAATTATTAATTCATGGCTGAATATAGAACAAGCTACTTGCTCATTTTTTCTTTGTTATTAAGAAATCTCTTTTCTTATTTTGTTTAAAGTATGAAGGAAATTGAAATTTGAAGTTCTTGAGGAGTTCAAATTAAAAGAATAAGTTGTAGAATTGAGGTAAAGTGACTGCTCCATTTTTTCTCCTTATATATAAACTTGAGAAAGAATTATGGATGTGTTGTTATTGAGAACTAAAGAGATGGTGAGTTCAATAATTGATTGCTACAATAAAAGAGATGTTGTTTTGTGGACTATTTTGTATGTATATGTTATGGGCTGCCGGGTTGATGTTTGAGAAGGGTATGACTAGTTTGAATTGAAATATAGAAGAAGCGCGTGGCGGTACACCACTAAACTAATTATGGCATATATTTACTGCCCAATCCATTTTGTGTATTTTTTGGGTAGTATAATTAAGCCAAGATGGTTTCGGTGAATCTTATAAGAACATATATGGTATACGGGTGTAATTGGAGGGGAAAAGGGTTAAAATAACACCCTCGATTGATAGATTAAGGGCTTACTACCCGGTTACTATTTTGGTAAAGTTAAGTAGCTCAAATGTGTTGGTTGGTTGCTAATATTAGTTTACCGTATATTCTATTATAGATAAGTAATCTAAAATGAGGGAAGTCAAGTTGGGTTAGTCTTTGAGTTATATAACCAGGTATGTAAGGCATACTCTATTCTACACTCTTTGGCATAAAATCGGACATTTGTTCCATAAAGTAAGCTTTCTAGGTTATCCTATAACAAGTGATACATAATGGTAGCGTATTATACCCCATGTAGCCAATGACCTTGTTCCCACTCTCTAACATGTTAAAACACCTCAGTGCATGCTTATTATTAAACCTACACGTCTATTTTCACTATAAAATTTTAGGAGTTCTCCATTTACTAAAATAAGACCCATGTGTTATTTTCAGATCCTAAACACTTTATTTGCATGCCAATAGCTCCCTACCTATTTGTTGTTGCATTAAGTTTCCATTTACATATCTCTTATTGGTTGATTATTATTTCAAGGTACCATAATGTTATGACCACCAAAGTAACAACCTCAAAGGTTAAGTAAATTAAGTAATGCAATCTGTAAAATAAGTGGCAGCTTAGGGGCATAAGCCTAGCATGGTCCGATCTCGATACCTTTATATATGGGTGGAAGCTCAGGGGCATAAGCCTAGCATGGAATGATCCCAACATTTATTTATGGGAGGCAGCTCAGGGGCATTGTAACTCCCTGAGTCTGGTACCCCAGACGCTACACGGTGCTAACAATACTGAAGGACCACTAGTGTAATGCCCCGAATCTGGTACTCGGAATGCTACACGATGCTAAAAATCTCGAGGGACCACAAGCTAACTCATGACTGATATCTATAACTGAGCACTGCAAAATATACTATATAGATATGGAATAAATGGCTGAAAGACCATATGGTTCAAATATCTGATAAAATATAACATCTAGAAATACGGTATATCAATACCAAAATAACTGAAATAATTGTCTGAACATGCTATAGTCTAAAAGCCTCTAAACTGTCGGAATAAGGAGTTGATGGGATATGTCCCCAAATAAATCCAACTGCTGAAATAAAAAAAATACAAAAAGTATAAAATAATCAAAAAATCAAATCCTCGAATGATGAGGACTCACTACTAGTCTTCCTGCTAAACGTCTGATCTACTAAGGGTGCTCTGGATTGTGTGCTTCTTAACCTATGGTATAATACACTATAGCACAAGAGAAAAGTATGCATCAGTACATGGAATGTACTGGTATGCAAGTAAGGTAAGGCTGAATGCATGGGTACATGCATGAACAATACTAACTGACTGAATAACATGAAAGTGAGAATACATGCATGAATACGTAACTGTAAATGAGACCTTGATAATATTGAATACTGAGTCTAAATACTGATAACATGGATTTCTGATAAATGATATAACCGATACTCAGCGACTATGTCTGACAGTCTAGGTTCTGATAGAACTAGCTGAGTTTCGTACTGAGCTGAGTGACTGTATCTAACAGTCCTAAATTCTGTAGAACTATCTGAGTTCTATTACTGAGACTGAGACTAAGATTATGAGAAGTAGTTATCTAATCAACATGCCCCTAATAAGTTATTATAGCTGAGTTGGGGTCCAATCTGTAACCTCAATTAGAAGGGTGTCAATACCTCACTACTAGTAAGGACAAGTTGTGAGTGACCCTCATCTAATAGGTACTCTAATGAGAATGGTAGGACCCTCATCTAATAGGTTAAGACACCTTATCTACCCTCATCTAGAAGGTTTGATGTCTTAACCTACACTGGCTACGTAGTTCTAGAGCACAAGGATTACTTCTAATAATCACACCCTCTACTAACAGATGAGTTCCCATCCATGGGCTCACTCGGTTTTGAATCCTACTCCCATATGAATAAACACTGAACTAAATATACTGGACTAAACTGGACTGAGTTCACTAAATTCTGTTGACGGATGGAATATTACTAAGATCTAATAACTGACTGAGATTATTGAGATTAATGGATTGATACTGAATTTACTGAGTTTTCCTGAGTCATGAGACTGACTGAATTCTACTGATTCATGGCTTGACTGAGAGTATCTTGAAAAATGACACCGACTCTAGGCACACAACTAAATTGCTGGGTACAAGTACCCCCAGGACTCTATAGCATGAAACTGACAAGACATAATACTTCTTGAACATAAGACTAAAGTCCAGAATTCATAATACAATAGTTGGGGAATTCATAAAGTACTTGGTTGTCATAGTTTGTACATAGATAGGAATGCATATAAACATGTCATAACTTTCATAACTCTAATATCATGAGCATTCCATTAAACAACTATAATTCACAACAATAGCATGAGAGTCATGTCGAACATAAGGGTAAAGCATGGATTCATCATTTAGACCCTATTAAGTGGATAAATATGCTGCAGAGTGAGGTATTCAATCAAGGATATCACGGGGTGTTATAGAAAGAGTATATATCAGTACTTTGAAAGTACTGGTATGCTAAGTGAGGTAGGCTGATATACAAGGGTTCATATGCATGAACAATAACCAGCCGAGTAATATAAATATAAATGAAAGAGAGTACATGAATATCTAAAACTGCTGTAATTACTGATTATGTAATGTTGCATGTGAATCTACTTTACTAAAACTGAGATCACTAATAACTAAATTACCGATAACTAGTTGACTATTTTTGACAGTCTTGATTCTATGAAATCAAACTTAGTTCTATACTAAGCTGGGTAACTGTGTCTGACAATCCTGATTTTGAAAGCTGAACTAAGGTTTTACATTGACTCTAAAATTAAAAGTGTAATTGTGGGAGTGTTCATCTAACCGACATACCTCGATTATGAACTGTGTTGGGGTCCAACATGTGACACCAGTTGGAAGGGTGTTAGCACCTTTCCAAGGGATACTAACAATGGCTGAGAGTTAATCCTTTCTAGCGGGAAGACATTTCGTCAACCCTCATTGGCAAAAAAACTCGTACGAGATGTATCAACTCTTATCTAGCGGGAAGATATCTCAACCTACTCTGGCTCCATTGTTCTATAACATAGGGATTGTTACTAAGGGTCAAACCCTTCACTGATAGAAATGCTCCCATCCTAGGGTTTGCTCGGTGCTGATTCCTACTCCCAACTGAATAGACACTGAACTAATTTCTAGACTGTACTAGGCTTAACTGAATTGAGTACTATTATACGTGACATCACTGAGACTATTCTGTAGCTACTGAAAGTCTAAGTACACAACTAGATTTTGAGTATTGAATACCCCTAGGGCTCGATAGCATTGAAAGTAAAACATACCACAATATTGAAAGCATGATAACTAGCCACTGTGTCACAATTCATCCATTGAGGCATTTTATAAAACACTTGCATGGAATAAACTTGTATACATGCTAACATGTTATGATTTGACTATTCAACTCACGTGAATATTTTATCAAACACTTGGGGGGCGGGGGATAATCTATGCACATAATAATAATCAACATGCAAGCATCATGTTCACAATCCAAAACTCAAAAATTCAAGGGGCTTTTAACATAAATCCACATAATCCTACACACATGCTAATTTCTTGGATTAAAACTCAAATAACTCCATAATCATGAATACAATCAAATTCAATATGAAATTCATAAAAACAATCATCTTATAGTTTAAAAGAGGTTCTTGAACTCCAAGGGTGGAAGGAAACCCTTGGATGAACACCTAACATACCTTGATTGTTAATTCTCTAAAAGTTATGAATTTCTTGGGACTTGAATCTTGAATTTGATGGGTTAGGTTTTGTTCTTGAGAGAATTTGTGAATAATGAGTGAATTTTGCCTTTAAAAAGGCTTAATGCCATGTTTTAGGGCTAATATAAGGTGGTGAAATAACGTAATTACCCCTATGGATGTGGGCTTTTAATTATTGAAAAAAGGTGCCTAGCGACGCTCAGATCGACGCGCCGCATCATAGGGTCAATGTGATGGATGACACACCAAATTGATATCGCGTCAGCTCATTGGAATTTGCACTGAATGCTAGGGAAAAATATCCATTGACACGATGGGAAATGTGATGCTCGAGATCGCATCAACCTACTATTTCGGTCACTCAACCATGCTTCAAACGAGGTCAAAAAATATCTAAAACTCACCCGAAGTGACCTATTGACACACCTGATCATGATTCAATCCAAGGATTGACACTTTAAGGTTATAAGGGTCATAAAATAAGATCGACAAATTATAAAGGCTAAAAAAATTCTAAGTATAAACACTTAGCTAAAATTTCTAAGTCTGAGACCTCTTTTCATGCTCTAAAGGACTGAGTTAAGCTAGGATTTTGTGAGGTCTTACAGATAGAGTGGCTAATAATTTATGATTTAGACTTCTCTGGGAAAATTATAGAATAAGGGACTCGGTGATGTTTATAGAATTTTTGAGTTAGTTGGAATGTATGCATAGGTAATTAGATATGATATGAGAAAGTAAAATATGCTAATAGAGCTTAATGGGTTATAGTATAAGAGTAAGGTCAACTAGTATTATTATGTGACTTTACCCCTTGATGCTCTTTTCTCTAGTAGTTGTAAACTAGTACAGTATGTGACAAAGCGTGTAATGTATATTAAGGTGTAGTACAAATGTTGTGAAGTAAAATGTGCTTGTATGTCATAGTTAAAAGAAATAAGAAATTTAGGTTGATTTCTCTATTTGATGGACCAGTATGTTAGGCAAGATATTTCATTAGTTGTATAGTATTAGTGCTAGAAACTAGGTAAGGACTATAGATGTGCATTGTGGTGGTAAGGATGTTAACTCGAGGATAGTGATACGAGAATTATAGGAGTAAGTTAGTAGGCTTTGTTTGATGTGTGCCACAACCTAGGTTGGCAACTTATGGAAACATTGAGTGGATAATTGTGATATATATACACGAGGACTAGTGTTAAAATAATGAATTGTGTCTAAGTCGTTAGGCGGATAATAGCATTAGGTATATAAGAATAAGTTAAACTCCAAGTAGCATATTGTTAGATGAGGTTTTATGTGTATAAGTTTCATATGTACCTAGTTCATGTTCTTGAATTTCTTAGTATGGATAAGTATAGAGAGTTTCTATATGGTGTTCTTTAGAGATGAATTGAGGGAAATATAGATAGATTTTGTGAGCTCTTGGTCTAGTTTTAATAACTTTATTAAGTTGTGGGGATATGCAATTAGAGGTGTAATGGTAATATACTAAGTAGTGGAGAATGGATTGTTATGAGTTAAGAAGGTTGGATGTGTATGCTCATGATAGTATGGGTTATTGGGTGATGCCTATAGAACTTTGAAAAAGTTAAGATTAGTATCCTTGAAGGGTAGTGTCATCATATTATAGCTATCAAGGGAGTTTGGCATTCACATGCATAGTGATAACCCTATTAGACTGAGTGTTGTACTTGTAGATTTAATAAGAGGACAAGTCCTCAAGTCTAGGATAGTGAACTTTGATCAAATGGGAGATTATGAATTAAGGTAGATCTCAAATTTTCTCATAGTGGTAAGTTTCATGGAAGAGCCATGATAACTCTATTGTTATTCTAGTAAAATTCTCCAACTTTGAATCAAGAGGATATTATACCAATGTCTTATGTATTAAAATTATGTTTATGCCTAAGGTCCGAGTTCTCTATGCAAATTATGTCCATGATCCAACCCTTGAACTAGAAGCAATAACGTCTCTCAGCAATTTAAGCTCCCAATTATTCAAGATCCGTGTTATGACGCTCATGATCGATAAACTCATCTCTCACTTTATGCTTAGTAAGAAACTATACTCTCTATATTTACCAATTCACTTTATGTCATGTCTTATTCCAAAGTGATGCTATATGTGCAAACTCACGACCATTCTTAGTTCTTAGGATGAGGAGAAGCTTCAAACAAAAATCATTGTGTTATTTCTTAAATATATAAATCTCGGCTCTATATTATATGACCCCTAATATATGCACTCATGTCTCTCTTTTATGCTCGAACGACCCTCTATTTATGATTTAGGTGTTTGATAAGAGGTATTTCAAGCCTATTGTATCGTCTCTTACTTCGCAGGTCTCAGCTTGAGTAGTGTGATGAATAAGAGTCACAAAAATTGAATAGTGTTATTTTCATTCAAGATACTTATACTCTAGTCCTTAAATGACCCTTCTTATGTTGGTATGGTAGTGGTTATGGGAGCATAAGAATGTTTGAGATAAGAGAGTAAATGTCTCTTATTATGCTAAATTTTGTTTTGGCCACTTGAGCTAAGGTTATAGATTAAGAGGGAAGAGGGAGATGAACTTTTTTTATGTTAAATATTTAGGAAAGAGATATGTGGCAAAAGTCTTTGTGAGATCGATTAAATTTGTTGGTTTTTAGTGGGGGATCAATAAAGTGGGTGTAGTAAAGATAGGCTTGAATATTGTGATTGGTGAAAACACAAACCAATAGGCTATGTGGTTAGTAATCCTTGATTAAGACTTGAGGATGTTTGATTATAGTGATAAGGTGCAGTAATATTCTTAAAAGGGTGTAGAGTATGCAGTCCTTTAGCTTAAGCTAACACTTTTTAAGTAATATTCTTAAAAGTGTGTAGAGCATAGTTCGAGTATTGTCACTAAATTTAAGGTCTATTGGTCATATTATGTAAAGTGGAGGATAGCTCTATTCCTATGTCCCGCAAAAACCTTATTGCATGTTTGGTATCAATCTTAATCAAGACGATGATTCATGGATAAAAATCCAAGCCTTATGATGTGATGATTATGATCCATAGAACTCATGTGCAAGGCCATCTCTATGTCAATTCTCATTATCTCACGCTTTGTTCTTACACGATTCGCATAGTGTTAACATAAAGCTCTTCTTGAATTCCTATGTATGTTTTATTGAGGTGAAATTCCTAATGTGAGGTTATGTCTTTTATTCCATATATCTATAGATTCAAAAAGTTCCTACCCATCATCTGAGGACAAATGATTCCAAAGGGAGATAATGTAACACCCCACATTTTTGGGATAGAATTTAAACCATAATTCCCACGTATATAGACTTGAACCTAATGATTCTGTGTCAATATAAGTGTGATGATCAATTATATAGTTTGGGAACATCTTTGGAGATGAATTGAGGTAATAAAAATCTCCTAATAAAGTCGAGTTGAGAACTTTTCTACTAATTGAGTTTTAGTGGACATTCCAAATTGGGTCAACTTCTAATGACTATTAATCCTAGAATTAACGAGTTAGGTGGCCTACTATATATCAAATAAAATATCTTCAAGTCTTCTTTCCAACACATCCAATTTCACCTTAATCTGATATTGGAGTATAAAGTTATGCTCATTTTACTTTGGAGTGTCTGTCTGCCAGAAGGTGATGACAAAGTTGATGAGCCATCAGTAACATGATGAGTCATCAGCTAGAGTCATCAGCCTTAACTGGTAAATGGCAAAATCCATCTACAGTTGACGACTAGGGTGATGAGATATCACCAAATTGATGGGTCATCAACTTAGTTGCCAGTCGAGGAATTCCTGTGTTTTTTTGTTTCTTTAGGGGTATTTTGGTCTTTTTCTAACCTCAAACCCTACTCCCAAGACTTAAATCACACTTTAAAAGCTATTTCCTCATTATATATCAGTTTCTCATTGCTCATTCTCCTATCCACTCTCAAGAGAGAAAGAGTTATGGTTTCTTTCAAAACTCATATGTCCAGGGCATAGATTCAAGATGTCTCAAATTTTGTTCATCAAAAAGGTATGTTTAACTTTCCTAACTCTCATTGTAATAAGTATGATGTTTTAATAAGCTTTAAATTGCATATGTATGTATATGTTATGAGTTTTGAAATTGTTTGAAGAGTATGCATCATGGACCCCTTTTTATGATGAGTTTGTACTTACTGTGGGGTTTTTCCATAAACTTAAGTTATATTGATGTGTATATATGTTATGAGTCTTGAAAAGTTATTTAAGAGTATGATTTATGAAATTCCCTCTCTCATGATGAACTATTGTCTTAACATGTTATGGGTTGTTCAAACGGATGATTTAAAAGCGTGAGTTTAAATGCTTTACTATCAATTAAGGATTGACATTGTCTTATGATCTAATGAGAGGGTATTTTCTTGATTTATAACTATTTTTTCTTTTAAATGGAGTAACTGTATGTTATGGATGAAAGATATGACCACCCTTGTAACACCCCAAGATCCCATCCCAAGACGTCACACGGTGCTTAAGGCTACACGCGGCCTCAAGCTAACCCTCTGAGCCTGTCATCACTTCTATAACTCACTATGACAATAATGAAGCTGTAATAAGGAAGAATAGTCATGTCATGAACATACTGGAATACGAAGAAATACTATCTTGTACAATCAAAATACCGAAGTTCTATAAATACTGGTACTCTAGTCTGACAAAGGCTCTACTACATAAGACTGAGGAACCATTGGGACAAATTCCCAACTGACTTGTACTAAACTGGAAATAAACCATCATCTACTATCAAGACAAAAATCAGGAATATAGGTCCTCGAACCATAAGGACACCAACTGTACGAATGTAGATGGAGGTACTTGAAGATCACTGTCGCTGTTGAGACTGAGAACCTGAACCTACATCACGAGAAAATGTAGAACACAGAAGAGTATGGGAATAGTACTTGGGAATGTACTGAGTATGTGGGAGTGCAGGAAACATTTAAATAATATCATAAATGTATAAAAAAATATGCATGCTAATAATAATGACTCTCATCGCTTGATTTACCCGAAACATATTTTCCATAAATCATCAATAATAACACATGCTTCATAAATCTCATAAACCATTGGAATCGATTCAATCTCGGACAGGATGGACAACTAACAACTTGGTAGGAAACTCAATCTCATAAGCTACTTTCCCAGCACGATTCAAAACTCTATGAGGGCCAACGTGTCGGGGACTAAGCTTCCCTTTCTTACCAAATATTTTCACCCCCTTCATGGGTGAAATCTTCAAGTACACCAAATCGTTAACCTCAAACTTAAGAGCTCTTGTTCTCACATATACATATGACTTCTGACGACTCTAGGCTGTCTTCAACCTTTTCCAAATTAGCTTAAATTTCCCCATAGCCTCAAACACAGCATCAGGTACACTCACAATGGCTTCACCAACTTCAAACCAACCTATGGATGATCTACATCGCCTTCCATATAAAGCCTCAAATGGAGCCATTCCAATGCTAGCATAAAAACTATTGTTGTAAGTACATTCAATCAATGGCAAATGTTCATCACAACTTCCTTTGAAATCAATAACACATGCCCTCAACATATCCTCCAAGGTCTAGATGGTCCTCTCAGCCTGACCATCGGTCTGCGGATGAAAAGCGGAGCTAAGATGAACTTAGGTGTCGAGACCCTTCAAAAAAGCCCTCCAAAAATAAAAAGTAAATTGAGTACCCCTGTCGGAGATAATAGACAAAGGAACTCCATGTAACTTGACTAATTCTCGAATTTATAGCTTAGCATAGTCCTCAGCGGTGAAAGATGTATGCACTGGAAAGAAATTCATGGACTTAGTCAACTTGTCTACAATAACCTAAATTGAATCATGATGACGCCGAGAAGGATGTAAACTAGTCACAAAATCCATATTCACTTCCTCCCAATTCCAAGTAGGAATACTGAATTCTTGCATCATTCCACCGGGTCTTTGGTGTTCTATCTTAACCTGTTGGCAAGTTATATACTTCTCTACGAATTTTGCTATATCCTTTTTCATACCATTCCACCAATAAATTTCTCATAAATCGTGATACATCTTGGTAGCACCGGGATGAATAGAATATCGCGCACCATGCGATTTATCCATAATTCTTGCCTCAATCTTCAACATTAGGAACAAATAATCTATTCTAAAATCTCAATACACCATCTCCCTCTTTGGAGAAAACCTCCACCTTTTGGTCTTTAACTGACTCCTTCAGTTTGACCAAACTAGGATCCATATCTAGCTTCTCTTTTACTTCTGAAACTAGAGAAGACTCGAAGCTACTCTGGACCCAAACATTACCCTCAGCTGAATCAAGCAATCTAACTCCCAACCTAGCTAGACGATGCACCTCACGAGCTAACTCTTTCCTATCTTCCTCGATCGGTGCTACACTACCCATGGACAACCTGCTAAGGGCATCTTCCACTATATTGGCCTTGCCCGGATAATAAAACATATTCATATCATAGTTCTTTAACAATTATAACCATAGTCTCTGACAAAGATTCAACTCTCTCTAAGTAAACACATACTGCAAACTCTTGTGGTCCGTAAAGACATCAATATGAACATCGTACAAATGGTGTCTCTAGAATTTCAAGAAAAAGACCACTGTAGCTAACTCGAGGTCATGGGTCGGGTAGTTTTTCTTATGTGTTTTAAACTGTATGGAGGCATAGTCTATAACCTTACCTTTCTGCATCAACACATAACCTAACCCAACTCTAGAATCATCACAGTATACCATAAAATCATCTACACCATTTAGAAGGGTCAACACAGGGGCTGAAGTGAGTCGAGTCTTCAACTCTTGAAAACTCTTCTCATAAGAATCAGACCACAGAAATTTAACTTTCTTTTGGGTCGACCGAGTCAAAGGAGATGCAATGGAAGAGAAACCCTCCACAAAACGATGGTAGTAGCTAGCTAGACCCAAGAAAATCCTAATATCAGATAGGGAAATAGGTCTAGGTCAATTTTTCACAGCTTCTATCTTTTGAGGATCAACTCGAATATCTTCAGAAGAAACAATATGACCCAGAAAAAAAACTGACCTTAGTCAAAATTCACACTTGCTAAATTTGACAAATAGTTGATGATCTTTAAGGGTTTACAAGACTATTCAGAGATGATCTGCATGGTCATTCTCACTTTGGGAGTATGCAAGAATATCATCAATGAACACAATAACAAACATTTCCAGGTACTGTCTGAACACCCGACTCATGAGATCCATAAAAGCTGCTGGGGAATTTGTTAGCCCGAAGAACATGACCAGGAACTCAAAATGACCATATCAGGTACGAAATGCTGTCTTTGGAATATCACACTCCCTAACTTTAAGATGGTGATAATCAGATCTCAAATCAATTTTTGAGAAATAGTTGGCACCTTGCAGCTGATCAAATAGGTCATCAAATTTAGGAAGAGGGTACTTGTTCTTGACTGTGACCTTGTTAAACTAACGATAGTCAATGCACATCCACAATGAACCATATTTCTTTCGCACGAACAGAATGGGTGCACCACAAGGAGATACCTTAGGCCTTATGAAACCCTTTTCTAGAAGATCTTTGATTTGCTCTTTTAACTTCTTAAGTTCTACGGGGGCCATATGATATAGAGGAATAAAAATAGGCTACGTACCAATAAAAACATCTAGTGAATCCTCCTGCTCCTGGCGGGGTGGTATAGTATAAAAAAGATTCTGGCGCTGACCACCGACAGTACTAAATAAGGAACTATAAGGAGTAGTAGGACAAACTAAAGGGGCTAGAGCACTAATAGCCTGACTCTGGGAACAAACATCACGGCTCCCTTGTCTAGCATATGGATAATATCTGAGTCTGTGACCCAACTTGCCACAACCAAAACAACCTTTTTGCTCAGCCATAAACTTTCCTAGATGCCTCCTACCACACTTAGCACTTAGGGGATAGTTAGGTCTATTACTCATATTGTCCTGAGACCTGGACACAGTAGGTCTATTACCCTGCTCCTGCCTGACTCTAGATGCGGGAGCACTAGCTGATGATGGTGCTGGCACAAAAGAACGGCTCTAAAACTAAGGGCGGATCCCTCCAGAAAATCTACTTTGACTATACCTCTGTTGCTCTGATCTAACTCTCTTATTCCCTCTCTCACTCTTTATCTCTTTCACCTTGTTTACTTCAATCTGCTGAGTATGTATCATTAATCTAGAAAGATCCATATCCCTATTGAGCATAGCAAACCTACACTCTTTCATAATGTAACTCAATATGCCAGTCAAAAACTTACTCATACTGGTCCTGGAATTAGCTATCATACCGGGACCATACTTAGACAACTGGTTGAATTTAAGACAATACTCCTTAACTGTCATGGAGCCTTGTATCAAGTTCATAAATTCTTCTAGTTTTTCTTCCCTCAGCTTTGGGGGAAAGAATCGATCTAAGAACGCGTCCTAGAACAACTACCAACTCATGGGAGCGGCATCTTCCCCTATACTCTTCCTCCATATCTCCACCTAATCATAAGCAATATCTTTCAAGCAATAGGAAGTTAGCTCCACACTTTCTTCCTCTATTACATACATAATTTGGGTAATCTTTTTCACCTTATCAAGATACATCCGTGGGTCCTCACCTGCCCTTGAACCATAAAACTTTGGCGGATTCATCTGCATAAAATCATGATGTTGAGTTGCTGCTAAATTACCTTCTTACAAAGATGGGACTGCAGCCTGAACATTCTCTTGAGCATTAGCAGTAACTGCTTGGGCTAGCGTCTGAAAAGCTGCCTGAAATTCAGCATGAGTCACCGTCTTATTTAAAAGATCAACCAGTTGAGGTCGTTCGTTGTTTCTGGGAGCTCTACGAGAAGGCATTTTCTTTCATAAGAGAGCACAAATTAATACTAGAGAGAAATTATCATAGGCACAAAAGACTTTTGAAAGAAAGAAATGACTTTTCCTAAAACGTCCTGTAGCCTCTTGCTTATAGATGTGGTGCGCTACACACCGATGATCAAGACTCTATGTAACACGGCTTGTCAGAATCTCTAGGACTCTTTAAATCTTAGACTCTGATACCAAGCTTGTAACGCCCCAAGATCCCATCCCAAGACGCCACACAGTGCTTAAGGCCACACATAGCCTCAAGCTAACCCTCTGAGCCTATCATCACTTCCATAACTCACTATGAAAATAATCAAGCGGTAATAAGGAAGAATAATCATGTCATGAATATACCGGAATGTGAAGAAATACTTTCCTATACAATTAAAATACTGAAGTTCTGTACATACTGGTACTCTAGTCTGACAAAGCCTCAACTACATAAGACTGAGGAGCCATTAGGACAGATCCCCAACTGACTCATACTAAACTAGAAATAAACCACTATCTACTATCAAGACAAAAATTAGGAACATAGGTCCTCGAACCATGAGGACTCACCAACTGTACGAATGTAGATGTAGGTACTCGAAGATCACTGTCACTGCTGAGACTGAGCACCTAAACTTATATCACGAGAAAATGTAGAACACAGAAGAGTATGGGAATCAGTACTTAGGAATGTATTGAGTATGTGGGGGTGCAGGCAACATTTAAATAATATCATAAATGTATAAAAAAAATCATGCATGCTGATAATAATGACTCTCATCGCTTGAGTTACCCGAAATATATTTTTCATAAATCATCAATAATAACACATGCTTCATAAATCTCATAAACCATTGGAATCAACTCAAACTCTTTGACTCATGACTTAGAGTGACTTAGTAACTCATGGAACTTGGAATATTATGGACTTGGGAGTTTCTTATAACCGACATAAACCATGTGAGCTTACATGGAGTCCAACATCTTTCCCACTTTGGGGAGAGCTGTTCTATCCTTGCCATCGGAGTAGAACCTTAAATTTAGTAATCACTGTCTTGGCCTTTGGACCTTAATCTTAATCCTACGGTGTCATGTAGTTTTAGGTAAGGAGGATGCGTTGAACCCACACTTCTCGCTTGGTGCTAAATACAACTCCCAGACTTAAGCTCAGAACGCATTAGGAAATCTACCTTAATCAACTCAAGGATCTATCATGAGGAACAAAATATAAATATATATCTCATTTGTAAATCATAATCAACTTGTGGATTCCTAACTCAACTCAATCTCAAAATAATCTTTCATCATCAAGTACACTTGCTTATCAAATCATATCAAGTATCAAAATCTTCAACAAAATATCATAGAGCTCGTTCTTGACTCTCAAGCTCAATATCAATACATATTCAATAGACAAACTTCTCATAGAAAAACATAAATTATGACACTTATCATAAATCACTTAGAAATCATCATTTCATGGTAACAATATACAACTCATGGCATAAATTCTTAATTTGAGAAATAGGACAATGAAGTAGTCATATATGTCAATCTTGTATAGCTCAAATCTCATAAATCCTTGATAAATTAATTTGGGTGTGAACCCACTTTGCAAAAATCATGAAATTCAATAGAAATTAAATCTTTGGACACAAGAACGAATGAAGTGTTCTTGTTCAAAACCCCACATACCTTAATCTTTGAAATTGGATAAACTTTAGTGTTTGAGACTTTATCCACACTTGAAATAAATAATTTTTGAATCCCACACTATGAGGAACTTGGTTCTTGAAGAAATTTTGAAGATTTATGAATGATTCTTAGAAGATTTATGTTCTTGATAAAACCCTAGATATATTATCTCAAGAGAATTGGAAGAGAAAATGATGGAATTAGGG
Source organism: Capsicum annuum (assembly GCF_002878395.1). NCBI lineage: Eukaryota > Viridiplantae > Streptophyta > Magnoliopsida > Solanales > Solanaceae > Capsicum > Capsicum annuum. Next base: position 205,397,184 of record NC_061115.1, on the reverse strand, counting down.
TTTGGATGAGGATTCTCATATATATAGAGGCCTCCAAACAGAGAAATAACCAAAATACCCTTGCAAAAATTGTCCATCAATTGCTGAAAAAAATAGTTGACGACATCTGTGAGAAACCGTCAGGCCCATGATAGGCTGTCACGAATTCTCATCACAAAAAGGGTGGATCTTGTGAATTTCTGCCTTAAGGTGATGACATTTTATGATGGGCCGTCAGGCTTGAGCCGAGTCATCACAAAAGGTCATCATGATTTTCCAGGCTAACATGCTGGAGTAAAATAAGCATAACTCTTTACTCCGATATTGGATTTTGATTAAATAGGTATTGTTGGAAAGCTAATTTTAACTGAATAACTGAATTAAGACTATAACTGAGACTGTGGGAGGTATCATCTAACCTACAAGCCCCAATCTGAGCTAATTGGGGTCTAATCTATAACCCCAGTTGGAAGGGTGTTAATACCATGCCACGGGTAATAAAACTGGTTGTGTGGATCCACTAGACTAATGTATTATCCAAAGGACTAAGGGTATCAAGCCTAAACTAATAGGTGACCCTTGTGAGATAGTTAAGCCTAATTTGACGGGTGTCTTCTTATATCCTACGCTGGGTACGTAGTTCTAGAGTATAAGAACTACTACTAGCAACTCTGCCTATCTGACGGGGAGGCCTACATCCCTACACTCGCTCTGTGCTAAATTCTACTCCCAACTAAAAGACACTAAATACTAGATTGTTCTGAGTTTAACTGACTATTCTGATAATGCTCAAAATATATTCTAAAGACTATTTTGTAGTGTACTAAGACTAGACTAAGTAAACAACTATGGTTTTTTGGTATTCAATACCCTTAGGACTCAAAACAATAATAGTAAAATAACACTAAAATTTGGAGGAAAAAAAATGAAGGCTTTTATTAAATTCATCACTCTTGTAAGCATTTTATCAAACACTTGGAGTTTATGGTTTACTCAAATCATGTGAAATTCATGGAACTTATAGAAATAACACGAACTCAACATAATAATACTAAATCATGGTTTAATTCAATGAATGATAACATTAAAACATGGGGAATTGAATAACAACATTAATTACATTGAATCATGGAATAAAATCATAGTTCATGGAGATTCATAGGTGAAATCACAATTAAAAATCAATTAACTTGAAAATATCATAATTTTGTAATTTAAATAGGATACTTGGACTCCATGGATGAAAGAAACCCAATGATGAATATCTAACATACCTTAATTGATGAATTTCTTGAAGTTCTTGAAGATTGGCCTTCAATTTGAGAGCTAAGGTTTCTTAATTGGGAGAGAATATTCTTTAATTTGGGTGGGGGGTGGGGGGTGGGAGGGGGGGCGAATTAATAAACAATGAGTTAAAAATGTCTTTAGGGCTTAAATACCATACCTAGGTGGATTAAAACAATGGGAAAGGTCTATTTTAACCTTGGGTAAAACTTTTAATTTTCATCAAAATTTTCCAAAACTAGTACCTGGCACGACGTGGCACTATTGCGCTGTATCACAGGAATCAGACAATTGGGAAAATGCACGGTGGTGCAATGAACTGAAATCATGTTTCCATCTTTTTTGTGACCTAGAAGCCCACTGCGATTCGTTGGTATAGCATAGGATCACTAAAAAGACAATTGCCAATCTGGCCTTTGGCGTGACGCACCAGGATCGCGATACCTCCCTGAAAATTGCCAATCGTCATTTAGACTAGATCCGCGATGCGCTAAGGGTCAAAATGATGCTGTTTAACAACTGAATCTTAAAATCACCATAACTTATTACTGGTTATCGAATTTGGGTATATTTTATATCATTGGAAAGCTGATTCAATTACCTATGCAATGGTATACTGTAAATTGAAAAATACTGATTGTTTCAAAAAAATTTATATATGAATACTCATGCATTGGGACTTAAATCATGCTAAGTAAATATGGGGTATTACAGTTCCAAAGTTGTTAGAAGGATGAAAGGGTTAGCTTGGGGCTACTCATAGTCTTGAGCACTGTATGACATCTAGGGTGTATTCTCGGGGTGTTACAGGGGGTCTATATAACCGGGTGGTTTGATCCCACCTTATTATAATTCTCATATGATTGGGACGTTCAAGTCCCCCATATCTTATTACATAATTTGGTGCTAGTGTCACCTTGATAAACAGGGAGGTTCGAGTCCCCTATAGTGCATATGTTTACCCTCTGTTTCATGCGGCCACACGTACTAGGGCCCTACCATTTGTGGGAGATCTAGGCTCATATAGCCCATGGGTTCCTTGTATGCTATCACAGCTGAGGTACATAATCCAGGCTAAGATCTTAAAGTGAATGTTAAGCCTCGTTCCTTATCCTGGCATGTGATATATATATATGTGTGTGTGTGTGTATATGCATTGGATGATATGCATGAGATTTTTAAATGATTTGAACTATCTTTTATGACATTATGTTATCTCGTATCCCCGAGTTACATTCTAGATCTCCAATTGCTAACTGTCTATGTACGTTGTATCCCTATGCGATGCAGGAACTGGTCATACTTCTACTCTTCCTGCTCATTGATTTAGATTCAGGATCGTCTCATGAGTTGGCATTGAAGTGGTGATCTTTCACACATTGGAAGTCAACATTTTATGTTTTTAGTTCCTTATGTCTCAGATTGTTATACTTGTTTTGTCTATTGTCGAGGGCATATTTCGATAATTTATTGATCTTCAGTTTTTGGTTCTTGGTATAGAAGGTTTTGTTTCAAATACTGTGGATTTGGGTTATGATGGTCGAATATTTTGGCTGGGTTTTGGATGATAGACTACAAACATGATTTAATTAGCTTTGAGCCTACCTTTATGTTATCTTGTTATATGTTCAGAATTTATCCAATATTGGGGGATGTGTGTTGGTTTAGTTAGGTAAAGGGGATGATCTCCGATCCATGTGGGACTTTAGATACACGCCATGGCTAGGCCCTAGTTCAGGTCGTGAAAATTCCTTTGTGGTGAGAACAAAAACCCTATTAATTCTAAAGTTATGAATGGAATCCTCTCCCTCATACTAAGTGAAGAAGGCACCATGGAAAGGTAGGTCAATTAATTGATTAAGTCTAGGTCTTGTTGGATGTCTAAGAAGGTTTATGATGAGTTGGAGAGAGTTGCTCCTTAACTCAGGGACCTGTTCCCAGTTGAACTCACACAACAAGAACTAGGGAAAATATTAAATATGAAGTCCAGATATAAAGAAAGTAGCAGACACAAAAAAATTTACATGGAAACTTCTTGCTCAAGGGAGAAAAAACATGACCTACCTCCAAGATTTCTAAGCTCCACTATATCCAAGAAAACTCTTGAATATAGACTCCACACTTCAAGATTAAAATCTTAATCCTCACTCTCCTATTAATAACTCTATAATAAGGAGACACACACAGTAACTCTACAGCTCTATACTCCATCTAATTCAAACTGGACACACCAATCTAAATGATTATAAAGAGATTTGAGGTATACCAAAAAACTTAAAACAATCATAAGCAAACATAATTAGAATTTTAAGAGAATATTATAAAGACTCAATTACAACAAGGAAATAAAAATACAACTCGACGAATAATCAGTTCTCTGTTGCAAAGTAGAGTCTTTAATCTCAACTTCAAAGGATATTTAGTTGTAAGAATATGAAAGCAATAGTTTTATTACTGAGAAGGATGAGAAATATGCAGTATGACACAAGAAAACCTAGGAGAAATCCTACTGGTTGAGGCAAAAAGGTGGCAGCAGCTTTTCCTACCAACTTTTGTACTTTGTGTCAGCTATGACTGCTGACTGTGATAGTGAGAAGTAAGCCAAACCTATTCCCTAAGTAGTAACTACTTTTTCATCATAATGACTCCAGGAAACAAGTCCCAAACTATAAGTTTGTCAATCATCAAAACTGAGGACTTAACAATTCCCTCTTTTTTGATGATGACAAACCCATGCAAGCATTAAACATCTTCAAAACATCCACACATAGCATAATCTATAACTCAACAATAGACCTCAAGCCACAAGGCCTGCCAAACCATTTTTTCCAACCAATTCCCCTTATCACTGATACCCATAAGCATATCAACATCTTACACTTTCATTTCCCCTGTCTATGAGCATCAAGTTCCCCCTGTGTATAACAACCCCTATCTTAATCAACACATCATACACATCATGTATTATTACAGCCCAGCTATATTCCTACCTTTCTTTCTAAATGTATGTAAATTTAAGCTACACATCAAGATGTATGCAAATGCAAGATACACAATAAGATCAAGCTTTCCTCTTTTGGCATCATTAAAGAGGTTAGGCAGTAAGCCATGCATAGATAAGTAGACATATTAATTCATGGATATTGATAAAATACTTACATGAGAAAGAAAAGATCAATTAGAAATACTAGAGGTGATAACACAAGTAAAGTTTCATTTATTCATCGATCAGTACCAAAAAAATTCAAAACACAAAAACCATTAAAATTGTCAAAATGACAGTGCCAGGTACACATCAGAGGCAAGAAAAACTTAAGAGAACAAATTCAACTAGGCTACATGAGAAGGACTGAAAAAGGACCAGGGTGGAAAAGAGTTAGAAAGAAGCACCAGGAGCTTCATGCAGTTGTCTAAGGAGTAAGGTCATTCTTTCACCTTTTACAGCATGAGCCTTGAGTATTTCCTATGTCAATTGTTCATTCCTTATAGTCAAGGCTTCCACTCTGGCTTCTAGCTTATTCAACCTCTTATGCAGGGTAGCATTTTTATTTCTCAAATTTCCAATTAAAGGGGTGTCCTCTTCTCTTCCTTTTACTGAAGCAGGCATCTGTTTTAGTAAGCCAATCTTCCCCTTTCCACATTCAATATTAAAGTAGGCAAATACTCTATTCAACCAAAAACCATAAGCTAACCCATGTTTCCCATCATTTGTGGTCATGACTGTATTGATGTGTTCCATTAAAATCAATGGAAGATTCACTCTCTGAAATGTAAACAACACTTCCACGAGATATAGGTCAGGACCAGTCACAATAATTCTTTTATCAAACCTAGGAAGTAGTTACCCAATCATAAGCTCAAACAACAACTAAAATTCTCCTTTGAGATCCTTTTTTGTCAAAAACTTTAGTGGTTAAGTCATAAAGTGTACCACACAGTTTCAATATCTTATTAGACCCCTCCTCAGATTTTATAAACCTGATTACTATAGTAGGAGCACCAAGGATTTCAAAAAGTGTATCTTTATCTAATCCCATATCCACACCATTGACCTAAGAGATTAGATACATGTCATTTTTAAAAATTTCTAAGTTATGATAAAACATCCTTACTTCTTTGTAGTGCTCCGAGACTACCCCCTGGACATCACATGGTGCTTAGGACCACAAGTGATACCAAGATAACCCATGTAATGGCATGATGCTTAAGCTACTAGTTTAAAATATATAAAACTTAAAGTAATAAGCGGAAGAAATGTCTTTAGCTAAATATGTTCTATACAAAACTGTTTATAACATTTACACTTTAGTTATACAAAAAAAAACTAAAAATAAATACATTAACTCTGAATGGCCGTCTATAAAGCCTCTACTAATACAGACTATAGGCAATCTAGATATGACCCCCAGTTATCCATAATCAATATGACTAAATAAAAAGGCTACTAGAACTATATTTGACTTGAGTCCTAGAATAAGTACTCATCACCTACTGACTGGAAGCTGCAAACTTTCTAATTAGTATGTGTGTGCTACAACTGGTACCTACATTATGAGACAATGTAGCACATATACATATATGTGGATCAGTACTTCTAGAATATACTAAGTATATAGGGGTGAATGCATAAGTAAAAAAATAACTAAATGTACACATAAACTTTAGAATTATGTCTGCTAAGGGTAGATAACTCACCTTAAGCTTGAATAAAACAAATCTGTAAAAGCATAAACATGAGTAATGAAGCGTAAGGATAAATTTTATGAGCCATAATACTTAGTTCTAAAAGCTTTACTTATATTCTTTTTTTGAGAGGTTCCTCTAACCGACATAAACCATGTGAGATATTATGGAGTCTAGCGTCTTACCCATATTGGGGAGAGTTATTCTACCCTTGCCATCAAAATAGATCCTTAACTTAAATGATCACTATACTTAACCCATATTAGGACTTAAACCTATAAGACCCCGCGAGTTTTCCTCAGTGTCTAAGTATTTATAACATGTCAAAAGAAGCCTTACACGTAGAATTTTAGCTAAGTGTTCAACACTTAGTTTAATTTTCAAGCCTCAAACTTTGATGAATTAGTTTGCGACTTTTCCGACCTCCGTTTCTTAATTTTTTTGTTGATACGCAATAGGAAAAGTCAAAAGTACATCTCGGGTAGGTTTTAGAATTTTTAAACGAGCTTAAGGGCATGTTTGGGTGCCCAAAACAGTAACATTCTGTGATTAGCCTACACCGCCCAGGGTACTTCCCCGGGCTAAGTAGGGCTTCGCCCAGGGTAGTCCCCCAGGCTAGGCAGGGCGCCGCCCTGGGTACTCTAATTTCAGCCTCCTAGCCTAACTCATTAAGGGCAAGATTGGTATTTTCCATTCCCTTTTCATCTTTAACACGGGATTTAATCCCTAAATCACCAAAATACATGTTATTTCTCCCAAATTACTCAATAACACACTCTAGGGTTTTAACCCAGAGTTCAAGAGAACTCAAAATTTAATCATCAATTTTCAAAATTTATTCAAGAATGAGAATCCCCAAACCAAGAGCTTTAAGAACCACCTATCAATAGTACCAATAGCATCCCAAAAGAAAGAGTTCATTCAAAACTTCTAATTTAAGGTATGTGGGGTTTGAACAAGAACAATACTTTCATTCTTGTGCCCAAAGATTTGATTTTTATTTATGAATTCCATGTTTTTGAAAGTGGGTTTATACCCAAATTACTTTATTTTGAGTTTAAGAATTTATAAGTTGCTTAAGCCTTGAATTGTATGATATTTCACCTATTTTATGTTTTGAGTTGAGAATGAATGCTATGAATTGCATATCCCTACAATGAATTGTTTTTTTAAGTGTTTCCAAGTTAAATTCAAGAATTAATCCTTATTATGAAGTCTAAATCATTTGAATATATGTTGATGCTTTAAGCCAAGTATGAATTGTGGTTTTTTGTTTCTTGAAGATTATGTATTAACAAGTACCTTGATTACAAATAAAGTATGATGTTTTACCTTAAGCTAAGATGAAATCCACATTATCCTTACAGTTTATGACCTAAAAGAAAGAGAAGCATAATTGGCTTTTATTCTAGACCTTATGCTATATATATATATATATGTATATATATTAAGGTGTATTTTCCTGAATGTTCTGAGCCTAAGTATGGGATTAGTATTTTGCACTGAGTTGGGCCTGATTCTAAGGTTTCATGCCCCAGAACTATGAGCCACCGTAGGATTTAATTTAACCCAAGTGGGTTAATATAGTGATCACTAAAGTTAAGGTTCTATTCTGATGGAAAGGGTAGAACAGCTCTCCCTAACGTGGGCAAGATGTTGGAATCCATGTTAAGGTTACATCATTTATGTTTGTTAGAAGAAACTCCCAAAGCCCAAGTCAAAGGTAACCAAGTCCCTAACTCCCAAGTTTTCCTCAGTTTCCAAGAGTCTTTAAGTCTCCAAAGTTTTATAGTCTTTAAGTTCCTAAAGTTCTAAGTCCTTACATTTCAAAGAAGTTATATTCTCCTCAAGATAAAAGCATGAGTTTTGAAAGTATTGATTAAAGATTTCTTAGTTTACAAGTTTCGAGAATAAGAGGAGAATACAGATTTTAGAGTTAAATATAATGACTAACGAGATTTACATTACATGTTTCACTATTCATGATTTATAAGATTTATATTTCAGACTTAATCAAGCCATGTGAGTCCTTCATAGCTGCATGCATAATTTGATAAAGAGTAATGATGTTGTTTATGTAAATGCATACACCCCCATATACTCAGTACATCCTCAAAGTACTAATCCACATATACATTTGTGTGCTACATTGTCTCAAAATGTAAGTTCAGGTTCTCAGTCTTAGCCACGATAGTGATCTCCGAGTACCTTGATCTACACCTCCACAGTTGCTGAGTCCTCATGGTTCGAGGGCCTATTTTCCCTAATTTCAGTCTTCATAGTTATTGGTTTATTTCTATTAAGTTTAGTATGAGTCAGTTAGGGGATCTATCCCAATGGCTATCTAGTTCTTGAGTAGTAGAGGCTTTGTCAAACTAGACTATCAGTTATGTTTTAGACTATCAGTATTTTGCTTTGTCGACAGTATTTCTTCATTATTTCAGTTTAGACATGTTATGATAGTACCATTATTTTTCTTTATTCATCTTAAAGTAAGTGTTAGAAGTAGTAGCAGGCACAAAGGGTTAGCTTAGGGATACTTGTAGCGATAAATGCCATGTGACGTCTTGGGATGAGATTTTAGGGCGTAACAAACTTAGTATTAGAGTCTAAGGTTTAGAGACTCCTAGGATATCTTACAATCCATGTTACGTAGAGTCTTAATTATTGGTGTGTAGCGTGCCACATCTATAAGCAAGAGGCTACAAGATGTTTTAAGAAAAAGTTATATCTTTCTTTCCGAATCTATCATGCCTAAAGCTTTCTCTATCTGCTGTTAATTCGTACCCTTTTATGATAGAAAATGTCTCCTTATCAAGCATGCATAAACAATGACTAGAATTCTCAAGCTGTTGATCCCCTGAATGAGAATGTGTCTCATACTGAATTTTAGGGAGCTTTTCAAGTGTTAGCCCAGGCAGTCACTGTGAATGTTCAAGCTAATAACCAGGCTACAATTCCACATCAGGAAGGAAGTGATTTAGCTGTAGCCAGGATTTGAGATTTTATGAGGATTAACTCGCCAAAGTTCTATGGGTCAAAGGCAGGTAAGGAACCACAGTTGTATCTCGATGAGATGAAAAAGATCACCCAAGTTATGTATATTTCTAAAGAAGAGAGTGTAGATTTAGCATCTTATAGGCTGAAAGATATTGCTTATGACTGGGTTGTAGTGTAGAGAAAGAATAGAGGGAAGGATGTTGCTCCTATGACTTGGCAGGTGTTCCAGGATGTATTTTTGGACAAATTCTTCCCACTTGAGATGAGGGAAGCGAAGATAGAGGAGTTCATAAATATGCGGCAAGGCTCTATGATTGTAAAAGAGTATTGCCTCAAGTTCAACCAGTTATCTAAGTATACTCCTGGCTTGGTAGCTAACACTCAATCTAGTATGAGTAAGTTCATAACTGGTGTTTCTAGCTTGGTGCTGAAAGAGTGTAGGACTGCTATGCTCAATAGAGATATAGATCTTACTAAGTTGATGATACATGCCCAACAGATTGAGGTAGATAAGATAAGAGACAGAGATAGAGTAAGAAAAAATAAGAGGCCTAGGTTAGAGCAGTTTGAGTATGGTCAGGATAGATATCATGGAGGGAATCATCCACAGTTTCAAAGTCATTCATCTATGCCAGTACCTTTATCTGCTAGTGCTTCTGCACGTAAAAATAGATAGGAGCAGGGGAATAAGTTTACTATGTCCATATCCCAGAATAGTGTAACAGACCTAGTTTTGCCCCAAGTCCTAAGTGTGGTAGGACCCATCCTGGCAAGTGTTTAGCTGAGCGGAGGGGTAGTTTTGGATATGGCAAGTTAGGCCACAGACTTAGAGAGTATCCGCATGCTAGGCAAGGGAATAGGGATGTTCGACCTCAGACTCAGGATACCAGTGCACCAGTTCCATTAGCCCATCTAAATCCTCCTCAGGGCGCTTCATCCAGTACTAGTGGTGGAAAGCACCTAGAAAAGGTTCTATGTCTTACCATCCCATCAGGAACAGGAGGATTCTCTAGATGTTGTTATTGGTATGCTCCATGTATTTTACTTTGATGTTTATGTATTGTTGGACCCTAGGCCAAGTTTCTCTTATGTGACCCCCATTAGTTGCTATGAATTTTGAAATGAGTTCAATAAAGATCCTTGAGCCTTTCTTGGTTTCTACCCTAGTAGGTGAGTCAGTTGTTGTTAAGCGAGTGTATAAAAAGTGCACTATTACTATACTTCATAAGATCATTTTTGCAGAATTAATAGAGTTAGACATGATTGAATTTGATCTTATTTTAGGTATGGATTGGATTCATTCTTGTTATGCGTCTATAGACTGTCGTACCCATGTAGTTAAGTTTCAGTTTCCTAATGAGCCAATGTTTGAGTGGTCCGGATATTTTGTATCTCCCAAGAGTCATTTTATTTATTATCTTAAAGCTAGAAAGATAATATCCAAAGGTTGCATCTATCATCTAGTGCGAGTTAAAGACACTAAGTTTGAGACTCCAACTATTCAGTTAGTCAACATAGTCAATGAGTTTCCTGATGTTTTTTCGAAAGATCTCCCAGGGGTACCTCCCAATAGAGAGATAGAGTTTGGGATTGACCTTCTTCTTGATACACAAACCATTTATATCCCTCCATATCATATGGAACCCACATATCTTAAGGAGTTGAAAGAGCAAATCAAAGATCTTCTTGGGACATACCTGTCCTATTTGAGTGAAATAAATATGGTTCTTTGCATATGTTCATTGACTATCGTCATCTTAATAAGGTCACAGTCAAGAACAAGTACCCTCTTTCTAGAATTAATGATCTTTTTGATCAAATGCAAGGTGTAAGTTATTTCTCAGAGATAGACCTTAGATCCGTCTATCATCAGCTTAAAGTAAGGGTGTGTAATATCCTAAAGACAGCCTTCCAAACCCGTTTGGTCATTTTAAGATTCTAGTCATGTCTTTCGGGCTAACCATTACTCCGACAGCTTTTATGGACCTCATGAATTGAGTGTTCAAGTAGTATCTTGATATGTTTGTCATAGTGTTCATAGATGACATCCTTATTTACTCCCATAGTAAGGATGACCATGCAGATCATCTTAGAATTGTCCTGCAGACTCTTAAAGATCATTAATTTTTTTTCCAAATTCATCAAGTGTGAATTTTGGTTAAGGTCAGTAGCCTTTCTGGGTCATATTATTTCAGCTGGAGGCATTAGAGTTGATCCCCAAAAGACATAAGCTATAAGAAATTAGGCTAAACCTATCTCTCTATCTGATATTAGAAGTTTCTTGGGTCTAGCTGGATATTATAACCGCTTTGTTAAAGGTTTATCAGCTATAGCGTCTCCTATGACCCAATTGACCCAAAAGAAAGTTAAGTTCCTGTGGTCAGATTCTTGCGAGAAGTGTTTTCAGAAGTTGAAGACTCGACTCACTTCAGCCCAAGTGTAACTTTGCCTAATGGTAGAGATGGTTTTGTGGTGTATTTTGATGCCTCTAGAGTTATTTTAGGTTGTGTTTTGATAAATAAAGGTAAGTTTATAGCTTATGATTCTACATAGTTGAAGCTGCATGAAAAAATTACCCAATCCATGACCTTGAATTAGCTGTTGTGGTTTTTGCCTTGAAAATCTGGAGACACTATCTTTATGGTGTTCATGTTGATGTGTTTACTGATCACAAAATCCTACAGTATGTGTTCACTCAGAGGGAGTTGAATCTTAGGAAGATAATATGGTTAGAGTTGCTAAAAGATTATGATATGAGTGTGCTTTATCATCCGGGCAAGGCCAATGTAGTGGTAGATGCCCTTAGTAGGTTCTGTATGGGCAGTATGACTCATATGGAGAAGGATAAGAAAGAATTAGCTTTTGAAGTAAATTATTTGGCTAGACTGGGTGTTAGGTTGCTTGATTCTACTAAGGGGAATGTTTGGGTTCAGATTAGTTCCGAATCCTCTTTAGTTTTGGAAGTGAAGGAGAAGCAAGACATGGATCCTAGTTTTGTCAAACTGAAGGGGTCAGTTAAGAACCAAATGGTAAAGGTTTTACCAAAAGGGGAGATGGTGTGCTGAGATTTTAGGATAGATTATGTGTTCCTAGTGTTAATGATTTGAGGCAGAGGATTATGGTTGAAGCGCATGGCACGCGATATTCTATTCATCTCGGCGCTACTAAGATGTACCGTGACTTACGAGAAATTTCTTGGTGGAGTGACATGAATAATGATATAGCAAAGTTTGTGGCGAAGTGTACAACTTGCCAACAGGTTAAGGTAGAGCACCAAAGACCTGATGGTGCAGTGCAAGAGTTTGGTATACCAAATTGGAAGTGGGAAGAGGTGAATATGGATTTTGTGACTAGTTTACCTCTTTCGCATTGCCATTATGATTCTATTTGGGTTGTTGTAGACAGGTTGACTAATTCGGTACATTTCTTTTCAGTGCATACATCTTATACAGTTGAGAAGTATGCTAGATTGTATATTTGGGAGTTAGTCAAATTGCATGGAGTTCCCTTGTCTATCATCTCAGAGGGAATATGCTCTTGATTTCAAAGGTAGTTGGGATGAGCATTTGTTATTGGTTGGGTTTGTTTATAACAAAAGTTATCATGCTAGCATTCAAATGGCTCCGTTTGAGGCCTTTTATGGGAGGATATTTAGATCACCCATAGGTTGGTTTAAAGTGGGTGAAGCTACTTTGATTGGACCTGATGCTGTATTTGAAGCTATGGAGAAAGTTAAGTTGATTAGAAAAAGGTTAAAGACAACTCAGATTCATCGAAAGTCATATGCAGATGTGAGAAGAAGGGATCTTGAATTCGAAGTTGATGACTTGGTATATTTGAAGATTTCACCCATGAAAGAGGTGAAAAGGTTTAGAAAAAAGAGGAAGCGTAGTCCCCGTTATGTTGGCCCTTATAGAGTTCTGAGTCATGTTGGGAAAGTAGCTTATAAAGTTGAGTTGCCCGCAGAGCTATCAGTTGTTCATCCTGTCTTTCACGTCTCCATTCTTAAGAAGCATATTGGTGATTCCATTGTTGTAGATCCTTTAGAGATCTCAAATATTTAGAACAGTCTTTCATTCGATGAGATTCTAGTTGAGATTTTAGACCACCAGATTTGTAGTCTAAGGAACAAAGAGGTTCCCTTGGTCAAAGTTCTATGGAGGAATCAATCGGTCGAGGGCGCTACTTGGGAAGCAGAAGCAGACATGGAAACCAAGTACCCGCACCTCTTCTCCTTAAATTTAGATCTAGCCAAAGGTATTATTCTTCTTTAATTCAGTTCCTTTCCAATCAAAGATTCAGCTATGTGGTAATTCTTGTATAAGTTCTTGCACCTTTCGAAGTATTCAAAAGCTTAGAAAGATATAGAGTCAGTTCAGCCATTTGTTTCAGCTGTGCACCCTTAATTCCTTGGTATTCTTAGCCTAACAAGTGACATTCGAGGACGAATGTTCCCAAGGCGGAGATATTGTAAGACCCCACGAGTTTTCCTTATTGTCTAAGTATTTACAGCATGTCAAAAGAAGTCTTACACTTAGAATTTTAGCTAAGTGTTCAACACTTAGTTTAATTTTCGAGCCTCAAACTTTGATGAATTATTTTACGACCTTCCCAACCTCTGTTTCTTGATTTTTTATTGATACGCGATGGGGCAAGTCAAAAGTACATCTCGGGTAAGTTTCAAAATTTTTAGACGAGCTTAAGGGCATGTTTGTGTGCCCAAAATAGTAAGATTCTGCAATTACCCCGCGCCGCCCAGAGTAGTCACCCAGGCTAAGCATGGCGCCGCCCAGGGTAGTCCCCTGGGCTAAGCATGGTGCCGCCCAAGGTAGTCCCCAGGGATAGGCAGGGCGCCACACTAGGTACTCCACCTGGGCAAAATTTCAACCTCCTAGCCCGACTCATTAAGGGCAAGATTGGTATTTTCCATTCCCTTTTCATCTTTAACACGGGATTTATTCCCCAAATCACCAAAATACATGTTATTTCTCCCAAATTACTCAATAACACACTCTAGGGTTTTAACCCAGAGTTCAAGAGAACTCAAAATTTAATCATCAATTTTCAAAATTATTCAAGAATGAGAATCCCCAAACCAAGAGCTTTAAGAACCACCTATCAATAGTACCAATAGCATCCCAAAAGAAAGAGTTCATTCAAAACTTCTAATTTAAGGTATGTGGGGTTTGAACAAGAACAATACTTTCATTCTTGTGCCCAAAGATTTGATTTTTATTTATGAATTTCATGTTTTTGAAAGTGGGTTTATACCCAAATTACTTTATTTTGAGTTTAAGAATTTATAAGTTGCTTAAGCCTTGAATTGTATGATATTTCACCTATTTTATGTTTTGAGTTGAGAATGAATGCTATGAATTGCATATCCCTACAATGAATTGTTTTTTTAAGTGTTTCCAAGTTAAATTCAAGAATTAATCCTTATTATGAAGTCTAAATCATTTGAATATATGTTGATGCTTTAAGCCAAGTATGAATTGTGGTTTTTTTTTTGTTTTTTTTTTTTTGAAGATTATGTATTAACAATTATCTTGATTACAAAGAAAGTTTGATGTTTTATCCTAAGCTAAGATGAAATCCACATTATCCTTATAGTTTATGACCTAAAGTAAAGAGAAGCATAATTGGCTTTTATTCTAGACCTTATGTGTTATATATATTAGATGGATTTTCCTAAAAGTTCTTAGCCTAAGTATGGGAGTAGCATTTAGCACCGAGTTGGGACTTATTCCAAGGTTTCATGCCCAGAACTACGAGCCACCGTAGGATTTAATTTAACCCAAGTGGGTTAATATAGTGATCACTAAAGTTAAGGTTCTATTTCGATGGAAAGGGTAGAACAGCTATCCCTAACGTGTGTAAGACGTTGGACTCCATGTTAAGCTCATATGGTTTATGTCAGTTAGAAGAAAATCGTAAAGCCCAAGTCAAAGGTACCCAAGTCCCTAACTCTAAAGTTTCCCTTAGTTTCCAAGAGTCTTTAAGTCTCCCAAGTTTTATAGTCTTTAAGTTCCTAAAGTTCTAAGTCCTTACATTTCAAAGAAGTTATATTCTCCTCAAGATAAAAGCATGAGTTTTGAAAGTATTGATTAAAGATTCCTTAGCTTACAAGTTTTGAGAATAAGAGGAGAATACACATTTTAGAGTTAAATATAATGAATCACGAGATTTACAGTACATGTTTCACTATTCATGATTTATGAGATTTATATTTCAAACTTAATCAAGCTATGTGAGTCATTCATATTTACGTAAATGCATACACCCCCATTTACTCAGTACATCCTCAAAGTACTGATCCACATATATGGCTGTGTGCTACATTGTCTCATAACGTAGGTTTCAGGTGTCCAACCTCAGCAGCGATAGTGATCTCTGAGTACCTTGAACTGTGTCTCCACAGTTGGTGAGTCCTCATGGTTTGAGGACCTATTTTCCCTAATTTCAGTCCTCATAGTAGTTTTTTTATTTCTTTTCAGTTGAGTATGATTCATTTGGCGATCTGTCCCAATTGCAATGTAATTCTTCAGTAGTAGAGGCTTTGTCAGACTATACTATTAGTTATGTTTTAGACTATCAGTATTTTGCTTTGCAGACAGTATTTCTTCATTATTTCAATTTAGACATGTTATGATAGTACCATTGTTTTGCTTTATTCATCTTAAAGTAAGTTTTTAGAAGTAGTAGCAGGCTCAAAGAGTTAACTTAGGGCTATTTGTAGCCTTAAGTACTATGTGACATCTCGAGATGAGATTTCGGGGCGTTACAGAATAAGATCTGTGTCATGTCCCATATAGAGTTGAAATAGCAAGGTGTCACGCCCTAAATCACGTTGAGAGACCGGCGTACCCTGGCTAAATTGTGGACCCTTATTACCTCTCATGAGAAAAGCCATAACCATTTGCTCAGGTATCAAATTAAGGCAAAATTGGTATCATTGAAAATTTAATGCAATTATATATAATTTGGTGGGTCTTTAGATGAAAAATTTCATGTATATAAAAAGTTATACACGTTCAAAGTCTACCCTTGTAGAATCGAATACCAAAACTTGACCGAATCAAAGGCTCTTAGCTCAACTTTGCTCTAAGTGATTTCTATAAACATTTTTCACCTACTAATAACTTCACACACTAGGATAAATATCATGATAGATATATTCATATACAAATCATGGGATTAGATCTTACACATATAGGAACAATAGTTCAAAGTCTAGCCCAAAAATATGGGGTGTTACATTATCTCCCCCTTGGACACATTCTCTTCGAATAATGTATAGGAACTTGTTGAAGTCTTATGAGTATGGAATAATGTACACATGAAATGTCTAGTAATGAAGGATGTAGCTGAGCTGAAACATTAGAACTTTCATCATGAAACTGGTTTCTGAGCTGACTTGGCTTTATTGACTGTAAGAAGTTGATTCATGTTGAGAGTTTAGAAATCACTTAAAATGTTCATGATACAATCATACATATAGAACTGCAAAGTAATGAGTGGTTTAATAGAAGCATGAATTGTGAGAATAAGGTCATACAAGGGGTATTACACTATCTAAGCTGGAATACTTGGAAAATTAAGATCATATACTTGGAAAAATGAGATATGCACGTACTGAAAACTTATGAACTGAGTCATGACTAACTAGTTGAATCTGAAACATGATGCTTAGACTGAACTGAATTTACAACTTGCATGGACATAATGAATTACCTCGGGAATAGGAAAGATGAAAAACCATAGGAACTTGTCTGTCTGACTGCTAAATTGTATTGTTGGCTATACGGACTGAATTACACTGAAAGCTTATACTTAACTGGAGTATTCCTTCAACACTTTTTGCAAGAAGTCCAACTAACATTAGGGAGGATAGAATTCTCGGCCATGATTTGAATAAGATATCTGAGAAAGGAATCTCAATATAGCTATAAATCTGTAACATGGAACATAGGCCTACGAAACATAAGCTGGGGTAGAATTACTAGGCCTTAGGCAATATAACTTGCACTTTCAAGCTTAGATATACTCCTCAAATCCTCCCGCAACTATACGTTCCCCGTCAATACTGCACTTCACTTGAGGCTACTTATGATCTTCACATAGGCACTAATAACCCTATCTACTAAAGTATGAGCTAAACTAAATTCTTGTACTATGTTCAAGCCTACTCGAATCTACAAAGTACTACACATAACACCATAACACTAGTCTAAACCATGAATTCGATACCTCGTGCATTTTTACAACTTCATATTGCAAGAATAACTCTTCTTACCCTTTCAATAACTAAATTCAATCCTCTTAGTAGGAATTCACTAGCACACCATACACCCATCCACTTATATACCAAAATGACATTCAAGCTTATCATTATAACCATATACGAACTTCTAAGTAAACACCCATAAATGCATCTTTCTCATGTTCTCTAAACCTCTATGAATGATGACTTCCATGCACCATCCCTAAGAAAACACACATAAAATTTCAAATAACCATGACGTACATTAAAAAGCTCTACCTCAATCATCCTTCATACTTATAACTTGAGATACAACAAGCACGCAACAATCCTTCCCCAACATGAGACATTTACTCTCTCCTCTCTAAACAATTACTCATCACCACTATCAATCACGAGTAGAGGTCACTGAAGGATTGGAACATGAGGACCTAGAATATGAAAGAATACTATGCATAACTTGGACACTTAACTGAGGCCATGAGTTCTAGGAACTGAGCATATTGTGAAGCATTAATACATGTCATGAACTGCATGAACTGATTTTGGAGTGCATAAATTCATGAAATATGATTCGTACTACTAAGTGAACTGGAACTCCTTATACTAAGGACTGGAAGTATATATGATTCTATGGAAAGTGCAAGAATATAGGCTATGATCATAGATCTTACATGTAAGGCATGAGTAGATATCATGATGACTGAAGTACAATAATTTTCACTGAGATAAGAATGGGTCGGGTACCTTCCTCCCTTACTATTGTTCTAGAACTCACTAGCGTTACTACTAGAATCTGAAAGCTTGACTTAGTTACTTATTCTATCATCTGCTCCTTAGATTTAACCCATTATTCTACTCTAGAGTTCGAAATATAACAATACACATTAATAATACACTCACCCTGAAAGACTACGCTTGAAAATGTAAAAACCCACTGCTAATACTTACTTCTAAGATATAACTCTTAACTTTTTATAGCCCTAATGGTCATCATATAATAACTTGAAAACTTACTAACTTAGAATCTTCATGAGCATCACCATACCTGAGTTCACACCATCTCGAGCTTCAACCCTTCTTTCTGTTAGCTCAATCATCCCAGATTCAGACTTAGATTCTAACTCTTAACATGGATATTCCTAAACTTCTAATGAAATATACTAAATTTATCCTTGAACACTCCCTTAATATATACTATCTTTAATTTTCCTTAGCTTCAGCACTCATCATATACTTACTCCCTTCTTGACAATATGTTTGCCTTACTAAACACATAATCTGCCTTTTTTCTATCATAGCCTACCATTATCACATCTCTAAACTTATATTCTTCCCTAAACCATGAGAATCAAAATCATACCAAAATACTCAACATCACCTATTTATAACTCCTTAATTTAGATATTAAGAACACCATATACTATATAACTAGCCTTTTTCCTATTTACCAACTCAAGGATACTACTAACCTCACATACTCTTTAATAATCTTAGAAAATAATGCAACCCACATATCACCTTGGGTTTATATCGAAATCATACCTATAACATCATACTCAATTGTGAACAAATGAACTTAAACTAATTCATATACCATTTAATCCTTCTAGATCACTTCTATTTAACCAGCATCACTAACCAAGCAATTATTATTTCCACCTTGATGATCATCCACTATTCAAACTTAGTGTCTAGTGCTAGACATGATTAACAACCCAACCTCATATACTACTCTCACTTGAAAGGTATAAAATAAAACATCAAGAAACACTAGTACACTAGAACCTTATAATAACTATAATTGATCATGATTGTATGGCCTATCTTATCATAATCCATTAGCACATCCTCCCTCTACACATTACTACTATTCACCTATCTATACACCTAAATTCCCTTTATAGCTATATAAGTTTCAACTAAACTATTTACAACCTCAAGAGAAGCCTAAACTCACAATACTCAACCACCAAATACTTTCATCAATAACATATATTTTTCTAACACAATAAATACCATCACTAACTCCTTCTTTAGCTTCAACCAAGGAATTTTTACCACATTAAATACCCCAAAACTAACACACAAGGACCTATAACCTCACAACTAACTCAATCATATACAAAAGTTTATCTATATATATTCAATCAACTGCCATTACCACCTTTCTTATCACTGCACTTCTAAACCCATACTTCTAACTATAAGAAAGCTCTACAACTTATGAATCATAACACTTAATGTCATAATATCCCTTGAATGCAAACTTTATTAACAACCTAGATTCATACTATCTCCTCTCATGAGCACTATCTATCTTGAAGGGTTAATGAGAAATTTTAATACATATCTTGTTCTATATTAACTGAATAACTCATATGGATAAAGACATAAACTTTCAACTTAAGGGACTTATAACACACTAGAGAGCTCTTCTTAAGCCCCTTGTGTGAGTTCTAAAGTTACTGATAGTAAATTTAAAAGCATCATCTTTGGAGAAATTGGAATCCAGTATTCAGGTAATCTATAAAGGTTATATATGGATAATTATGGAGTTACAAATAAACTGACAAAAGTTTCTGAGAGAACAACTTCAAAGCACGATCTAGAGCATGAAGAAGGGAAATATTTCTTAAATATCTTGTAGCCTCTCAAAGAAAATTACAGACGTCTCCGCACTATTTCGCAAGGCTCTACTAGAAATGACTTTATAGACACCCTAGGAAACTTGAACTCTGTGCTTTGATACCAAGGTTGTAACACCCCGAGAGTACTCCTTAAACGTCACACGATGCTTAGGATGATAAGTGATCCTAAGCTAACCCATGTACTGGCATGATGTTTGAGCTACTGATTTCAAATACATAAAACTTGAAGTAATAAGCGGAAGAAATGTCTTTAGCTAAATATGTTTTATACAAAACTGTTTACAACATTTATACTTTAGTTATACAAAAGAAAACTGAAAGTAAATACATCAACTCTGAATGACCGTCTATGAAGCCTCTACTAATACTGATATAGGTAGCCAATACATGACCCCTAGCTATTCCTAATCAATACGAATAAATAAAAATGCTACTAGAACTATAATTAACTCGAGTCCTCGAATCATAAGAACTCATCACCTATTGATTGGAAGCTACAAACTATCTAATTATGATGTTTGTGCTATAACAGATACCTACATTATAAGATAATGTAGCACATAGACTATAATACCCCGAGAAATTTTTCGTTGAAATTTTGTGCGTAAATATGTTGGGTTCTATCTTCTAGAGTGAATTATAAATTTTTCATGCAGAATGTCTTAGATTATGACCCACCACAGCGTAGAGTATCAAATAATATTTACAACGATATATGGATCATCCAAAACGAACACCCGAGCAACAAGTTATGAACATTTCGATCGAACCGTGAATAGTAGAAAACAGTAAAACGTGCAGGAAAAAGTATTGAGGCCTGGCGTATTTTTGCTCCAACTTTAAAAAATCATAACTTCTTGTACATAATGATTTGGATGATATATTATATATCAATGGAAAGCTCTGTGAGTCCTCTTTCCAATGAAATTAGTTTTATCTAATTTATCTATCGGAGCAAAATGTTATGGTCAATCTACTTCAGCCTACCAAAAGTGAATTTTTGGGTCAACTTCAAATGATCATAACTCCTCGTACACAATGATCTGGGTGAGATACTATATATCAGTGGAAAGATATGACGGTTCTCTTTCTAGTGAAATTGGTTTCATCCAATTTGAATGTCGGAGTAAAACGTTATGGTTGATCTACTTCAGACTATCAAAATAGTCCACCAAAGGGCAGATTCGAGAATTATTTAATTTTTAGGGGCGTTTTGGTCATTCCTCCTCACCCAAAATCCTTTCAAACCCTATATTAAAGCCTATTAGAAGCATTATATGTTATATTTCATCAAATTCCCTCAAAAAGAAAACCCTAAGCTCCTACATCCAACTTTAAGAACCTCCAAAGTTCACCATAAATTCTGCAAATTTATTCAAGATTCCAAGTTCCTAGTTCAAGAACTTCAAGAACCTCCAAAGTTCACCATTAATTCTGTAAATTTATTCAAGATTCCAAGTTCCTAGTTCAAGAACTCCAAGAACCATCATTCAAAGGCACGATTAACATCTCAAAAATGAGTATCGATCTAAAGTTCATCATTCAAGGTATGTGGGGTTTTTCAACAAGAACTCTCTTTCGTTATTGCGCCCAAAAGTAATTTTCTTTACAAAGGCATGATTATTATTTGATTTTTTTACGAATTTGAAGCATGAACTCATATCTTATGATGATTATTATGAAATCTTGATGTTTATGATTTTGAAAGATGAATATATAAAGCATGAATCTTGAACGATATTTATCATGATTTTGATAGTTGGGTCGTGAATCTCTATTGAAAATTGTGTTTTTTTAGAAAGTGTGTGTTATAAGCACGTTGATATTGAATATTCGAGATATTTTGAATGATTTGACCTTTTGGTCTTAATGGAGTTGTTTTGAACTCGAATGTGAAAGAAATCCACAACGTGGTTGATTTTGATAGATGGGAAGCATGATGGATCCCGATGTATATTTATTTATTACTGAAATTATTTTGTTGTGGATTGTCTTTGAAATGATCTGAGCTAAGTCCGGCTGAAATCTTTAGCACCGAGTGGGAGGTATAAAGCGACCTTACTTTCCTAGAACTACGTGTCTCCATAGGAGTGAGCCTGAGGCTAATTTATATAGTGATCACTAGTTTGTGTGGATTTGATATCGATAGTCCTACTCTGATGGAAAGGATAGGATGGCTCTCCCCAACGTGGGTTGTACGTTGGACTCCATGTAAATCACATGGTTTATTTCGGTTATATGATCTCCCAATGTGTGTGTGTTTCCTTATGTCTATGGTGAATGGTGAAGTGACTTGAAAGTGGAATTGTGAAAGTTATTCTTTCAAAAAATTTAAATGATATTTACATTATGAGAATTGATATTCTTGATGAACTGAAAGTGATTGACAAATTATATGATGACTCACATGTGTTATTGTACTTATTTCATCCTCTCATGATTATGATGATTTTCTTCGGGCTTTGTGAGTCTTTCATACATCCTGCATATTTCTTATAAATATTTATGATGATGATGTTTATACAACTGCATACACCCCCATATACTCGGTTCCTTTCCCTTGCACTAACCCACATCTTCGGATGTGGGCTGCATTTTCTTGGAATGTAGGTTCAGGTGCTCAGTTCCAGGTTCGACAGTGATTCTTCGGGCACGCTGCTCTACATCCTCTGTTGTGGTGATTCCTCATGTTCCAAGGACGTGATGTTTGATGTTGGTTTCACGGAATTGTTTCCATTTGATAACTGAGTATGAGTCATTTGGGCATGTCTCAATGGCTTGCTGGTTTTTATTGATTTTCTTAGAGGCTTGTCAGACTAGTATAGATGTTGGGAGTTGACTAATAAGTCGTATTTTGTCATCTTTCTGAAATTCTGTTATTCTTGGATGATGATTACTTTGTTGATATTTGAGGATTATTTATGGAAACCCCATTGATTTGTGTGGAACTGAATGAAAATGGCTCAAAGGGTTAGCTTGGGGCTACTCATAGCCTAAAGCACCGTGTGACGCTCCGGGACCCATTTTTTGGGGTATTACATAGACATATATATGGGTCGGTACTTCTGGAATATATTGAGTATGTGGGGGTTAATGCATAAGTAAAATAATAATTAAATGTACACAATGACTTTAAAATAACGCATGCTAAGTATAGATGACTCACCTTAAGCTTGAATAAAACAAAGCTATAAAATCATAAAAATGAGTAATGAAGCATAAGGACAAACTTTGTGAGCCATAAAACTTAGTTCTAAAAGCTTTAGTTATTTTCTTTCTTTTTGGGAGGTTCTTCTAACCTACATAAACCATGTGAGCTATCGTTCAGTCCAACATCTTACCTACGTTGGGGAGAGTTGTTCTACCCTTGCCATCAGAATAGAACCTTAACTTGAGTGATCACTATACTTAACCCATATTGGGACTTAAACTACGGTGTCACGTAGTTCTGGAGCATGTGACCTCGGGCGTATACCTAACTTAATGCTAAATACTACTCCCATTTACTTATATGCTCATACATTAGGAAATCCACCTTACTTCTCTTTCTTTAAATCATAATCAGGATGAACAAATATGGATTTCATATCATATCTTAAGATAAAAAGATCAATCTTTACTTTAAATCTTGGAATAGACTTATAAAAAGAGCTTAAGAGCATCATCTTCTTGAAATCTCAAAACTTTGTACTTAGGGCTTATAATATATATGCTTAAATTCTTAGGAATTCATAGCAATTCTTCATGCTCAATAATCTTCTTGAAATACTTCAATAATTTTAGTCAAGATAATGAAATCAAAATCACAATATGAATATTATAAATCAAAACATGAGAATATGTAATTTCAATGCACTTAAAGCCTTGAATCTCATGCTTTCTTTTGATACTCTCAAATTACAACTCTCGTTAGAAAGTGTAAGCGGTCGCTGTCAAATATAGAACCCAACTGGGGTTGGGTGTCGAATCCCACAGGGAATACTATGGTCACTAAGTATTGCGATTATTATTAGACTGTTGATCGAAGGTTCCAAGAAAAGGGGGCTTTTGGTTTAAGTGCACAATAATATTATCAGTGTAACGATGAGATGATATGTGTAATTATATTTTGATCACAGAGAATGACAAGTTAGGGTTATGTCCACCTTGTAGCTTTTACTTCTCTATTAACTATGAGTAATACGGATTTTATACATGTAGGCACTTATAGAGAGTCGTATTCTAATTCTAAATCCAAGTGTTTTTCAACCATCAGGGATTTATTCACCTTAGTTCTCTCGAATCCAAAGTGTACAACCAATTGTACGAACTCTCCAAGAAGTTAATCCTGCTAAGGCATTAACATGTAAAATAGAGGTTGGAAACCCTATTTTCTTGTCACACTCTCTTTTCCAAATAGTAACTTTTCTATCAAACAAGTTATTGCTATAATGGCACATTCCCTATGTTTGCAACCACGAGAATTCAATCAAAATGAAGAGAGTAATGATATAAGTGGCGTGGCACATCATAAATTCACAAAACCCATAGCAATAGAGAGTATACTACAAGGTTTCCATAACCCTAACAAACAAGCTTAGCTACTCATGAATAAAACAGAAATCAACATAGAAATATTCATCATACCAAAACTTAGAATGATCTTGGTGATGAATATGACTAGCGAAATTAAGAGAGAAACACGTTTCTCTTTCTCTGTTCTCAAGCTACGCTGCTATTCTTCTTTTCAAAATAATACAGAATCTGAATTCTCCCTAAAAATTCAGCCATAAGGCTTTTACTAACATCCTTCTCTAATAAATTACTACTGCATCCTTAACTATTTAAAAATATTCAGTTTGCCCGGGAAAAAGTTCCCATACAGCACATTCAGTCCAAAAGCTGCTTTCCTTTTTATGTGAAATTTTCCTTTGTTGTCCACAGGTCCCTAAAGTGCTGAAATCTTCCGCATTAGTACCTGAAAAGCATGCTAATCACATAGGTCAGCTCACTTAACTAAAAATAGACTAAAAGTGCAAGACTTATGTATTTTATTCTCAAAACTTATCTAAAACATGGGTAAGTTATGGTGCTTAGACGTATAAATACGCCCAACATCACCACCCCACACTTAAAGCTTTGTTTTTCCTCGAACAAAATAGTACATCCATGCGAATACCTAATTAAACTTCACAAGACCAACACAAAATTTTCAACAAGACATAC
This sequence comes from Capsicum annuum, assembly GCF_002878395.1. Lineage (NCBI taxonomy): Eukaryota > Viridiplantae > Streptophyta > Magnoliopsida > Solanales > Solanaceae > Capsicum > Capsicum annuum. The sequence continues at coordinate 205,372,119 of NC_061115.1, read as the reverse complement.
ACGGTGATTATTAACAAAGAGTAGATTTCTTGATCAATACTAGAAACAACTCACCCTCCAACATAGACTCATTAAGTTGGTTAATTCGTATACACAAGTTAAGCCAAAGAAAATCATATAAAACTACCCAAAAATCATCAACCATGTGCGCTCACACAAAATGTTACCCATAATCACTCATAGTTTTGCATTTTTTAGAAATATGGGTATAAGAACTTGCTTGCTCTCACTCTCACAAAGAATTCTTAGATTGCAACTGATGACCATATGCTTGCCCTTAGTGTAATGCTCCACTAATATCAGAATGCTAAGGTTAGGATCAAATAGGTCTTTACGGGTTGTAAAGTAGGCTAAAGGAACGGGTAGGACTATTTTGGCCAGAATTAGTGACTATGTTCCCTAAGCGCTTTAATACACTCCCTTATGCCATTTACACTAACTTTGAACAACCACTCTACCTTCCTTTCATCTACCAACCCCCCTTTACCCATTTTGTTACTCAATCAGAAACACAATGATGGGAATATACAACTCTTTTTTTTTCTTTTTTTCTTTTATTTATTTATTTTTCTTTTTATTTAAGCATCCTAATGATAACCACCCTCGATCACAATATTTTCATGTAACAATAACTAAACTTTGGGGCATTACTTTCACCATTTTCCTCTTTTTTTGCCACACTCTTTACTCAACTTGATTCTACAATTTAAAGCGCTTAGGAGCTTTTGGATCAAATTATGGTCTTTTCAAAAAAAAAATGGATTAGGCTACATATGAGGTTGCCAAAGAAAATAGCTAAAGGCTCAAAGGGTGTTCACTAGGACAATGTACAAAGGTAGGTAAAAAGAAGACAAACAAAATCAGGGCTGCCAAAGAAATGCCTAAATCATCTCCTAAACTCACAATCTTTATTTCGCTTCACACACACACTAGGCAAGTTCTAGCATCAGTCGCAACAAAGAATATACAATAACCTTACACACACATGGCACATGGTCAACTTAATTAGGAGCATTATAGATTCTTGACCCAACAGATAAATGAATTAAACCACAAACAATTATCACAGAATGAGTCACAACTTAGAGTCTAAATGTTTCAATAGTAGTGATTCAGCACAAACTCCTATTATAATGTCATGCCATCTATAAGAACAATTTCATGCAAAAAATCTGACTAATTACAACTAACTAACTACGACTAAATCAAAACAACTGTAGAATAAATGCGGGCAATCAGTATGCAATACAGTAGATAAGGCAATCCGCAGACATATACCCGTACCCCACACTTATACGGAACACACTGCCCTCAGTGTAAATAAATAAGCAAAAACCTGGTTAGTCAAACTCCTCCTCTACATCCAGGGTCATACCCCCTGCGTCAGAATCATCATCAGAGTCTTCATCATCAGAGTTGTCCTCTACATCAGAGTCTAGCAGTTGGTGATCATCGTCTGTCGGCACATCATCATCTAAAGGTTCTTCAAAATTTACCCCCACTCCACACATGGCCCGAGCATGCTCATTAAGCGGGTAGTCATAGTCCAACTGCCGAAGCTCTGCATCAGTCGGCACACGACCCCCATTCATCATAGTAAACCTAGTCATGCCATACAGATGCGAAAAAAACTTTCATCTCGAGCATGTCTCTCAGCAGTGGTGAGGTTGATGCCTTGACCAGTTTCTGGATCTTTGATTTTCGTGAGATCTACCTTCTTCGGGTTATGTGGCAACTTATGGTCTGCTGGCTCCTCCTCAATGTGCTCTTTTCTTAAAATTACAGTCAACAAATTGCCGAAGCTGAAATGAGACCTTTTGTGCACCCTTGCTTTTTGCATTGACGTTCGTATAACTGCACCAATGTTGATGGGAACATTCGTCATTAGAGCATATACCAAGCAGACTCGATCACGCGTGACCTTAGTGTATTGTGTCTCAAGAATCAAGCAGGAGTTGACTATTCTTAACCATATGCGAGCTTCTCTGTTCAAGCAAGCATATGGGTAAGTATTGTGATGACCATTATATTTGTGATGAGTCCATCAGGTCATGGACCTTGATCCACACAACGTATGTCTGATGGCTTTGTAGGGAGGTCTGCTGTAGAGGTCCTTGAGTGGTGATTGATCCACACTTGGAGTACCCAGGAAAGAGTTGAAGAAATTAGCGTTCAATTGCAAGACTTGCCCCCGAATCTTTACTTTATTTCTCGTAGTCCTTGGGGACCAGTTGGCATAAAACTCTCGAGTCAAATCAAGATTACATTCGCCCATGTCTCAGAAGATAAAGTCAAGATTTAGTGCCATAATCTTTGCCAAAATGCGAGGGCAGTTCGTTGCTAAACTTTTCTTCTGCATCAAATCCACATGTACATATTTCTTCACCTTATTGTTTCTATATCATTCCTTCCCTTCCTCCTCCAGAACCCATTTGATCCCAAAAGTGCGTCGAGGCACTTGAAGAGAGGAGGAATCAGCCTGGTCCTTTCTTGACCTTTTTTGACCTTTTTATGAGGTGGATGCTTTCTCCTTTCCCTGTCATCCTTTCGGAGCTATGTTACCTGAGATCACAATAGAGTCATGTTAGTTTCATTTCGGAAAATTCACTATAATCAAACAAGAAAATAGTGATGGCACCACCCCACACTTAATTTGTTTGCACAAACTAATTGAGTGAGTGTGTTCGATTACTCAGACTTCATCGACATACATTTAGATGGTATGTGCCAACAACATTATTAGTGCAGTCACGCTTTCAACCCTTCACTTTACATAACAATTTCTCAGTTTGATATAGAGAAGCAGCACACAATGGTCCTGTAATCTTGACTATCATTTCCAACTTTATTTCATTGAGGCAATGCAATCTTTGAACAAGACTATTACATAGGAATCTTATCATGGAAACAATTACACAATCTTATGCTTTTGGCTAACCATGAGCATTACATTGATAAACGAGTCACTCACATAGTCAAGCTTACAACTCCCAAAATTATGCATTAAACTTCAATATTCAACTCCATAATAATAAAAAAATTATGACAGTGAATACCAATCAATACATGCCGGAGTAAAATCAAGATTACCTACAAGAATCTTTTCACTCAATGAGATGTATTTTTCAAAAATCATAACAAACTAACCATACTCTTATTACCAAGCACTACTACAAAATCTAGTTAACCATTATAAGCGTAGCACTGAAACAATTATGGAACATGAAAGAGCAACTTACTTGGCGATAACTTCGTAATGAATCGGGAAGGTGAGCCTGCAGGATTAGATGAGAAAAGAGAAGGGCTTGGAGAGGGCAAGGATATGTTGGGCGGCACTTAGGTTGAGGAAAAATGTAGTGGGGTTTAAAGGTAGAGGATATATTTAAAGGATGAGACATGGGTCGGGTTGGTCCATTCACAAATGGGTTAGTAGGCAAAAAAGCATAAGTAGACGGCGCCCTTAGGATCGCCTAAGCATAAGTAGGCGGTGCCTAACCTATTGCCTATGTTGGCATAGGCGGTGCCTAACCTATTGCCTATGTTGGCATAGGTGGCGCCTACCCTATCGCCTATGTGAGACAGTAAGCATAGGCAATGGCATAGGCGGCGCCTAACCTATTACCTATGTTGGCATAGGCGGCACCTAACCTATTGCCTATGTTGGTATAGGCGGCGCCTAACCTATCGCCTATGTGAGACAGTGAGCATAGGAAATGGCATAGGCGGCGCCTAACCTATTACCTATGTTGGCATAGGCGGTGTCTAACCTATTGCCTATGTTGGCATAGGCGGCGCCTAGCCTATTGCCTATGTTGGCATAGGAGGCACCTAGCCTATTGCCTATGTTGGCATAGGCAATTGGAAAAATGGTGCACTCTTGGTCGAAAAAGGTCCATACCTCGGGGTCACAAAATAAAGTCGCACAGCAAAACTTTTTCTTTGGGTCGAACCTACATAACTCGAAGCGTGACTCTAATACAAATCATACTTGAACCTTACACATTTGACCACTCCCACTTACCTATATTGTTCCATCATTCCTAGACTTACCACCATTTACATGACTCACTTCCAAATCAAAATTGGGTCTAATATCCTCCTTTGTATTTCATGCACCTACACTTAATCAAAAACAACAAAAATAATTAGAAGGATGGGTTGCCTCCCACCAAGCGCCTTAGTTTTGGTCGTGGCTCGACTCTTCTTTTTGAATTTTTATTTACGAAAAACAAAATCCTAGTAAAATGATGGGTTGCCTCCCATGTAGTGCTTGATTTATTATCGTGGCATGACATAGTTATCTCGATTACTCAGACTTCATCGAGATATATGGTGGCTATACATTTTATCGAGTCGGTTGGACTGATATATAGCTTCACTCTTTGGCCATTCACCTTAAAGACACCACCATCATTGTTTTCTAACTCCACTGCTCCAGATGAGTAAACTTGGCTGATTTTGAATGGACCAGACCATTTAGACTTCAACTTACCTGGAAACAGCTTCAGTCTGGAGTTGAAAAGAAGTACCAAATGACCTTTCTAAAAGTTTCATTGGATAATCCTCCGATCATGGTACTTTTTCATCCTTTCCTTGTAAAGATCTGCTCTTTTATATGCATTTAGACAGAATTCATCCATCTCGTTCAGCTGTCCCAATCTCATATTTATAGCATCATCCCAGTTCAGGTTAAGCTGCTTCAGTGCCCACATTGCTTTATGTTCTAGCTCAATTGGTAAGTGACAAGCCTTTCCATAAACTAGTTGGTATGGTGACATGCCAATTGGTGTCTTAAACGCGGTCCTATATGCCCATAAGGCATCGTCCAGATTCCTGGACCAATCTTTTCTGCTGGCATTCACAGTCTTAGCAAGGATCAGCTTGATTTCATGGTTTGAAACCTCCACCTGTCCACTAGTTTATGGGTGGTACGGTGTAGCTACCTTATGTTGCTTAACCCCATACTTTGCCAATACGGCTCTGAACAGCTTGTTGCAGAAATGTGATCCTCCATCGCTTATGATGGTATGAGGTACCCCAAAATGAGAGAAGATATTTCTCTTTAAGAACGCCACAACACTCTTACCTTCATTATCAGCTAGTGCGACTGCTTCGACCCATTTGGATACATAATCCACAGCAACTAAGATATATTTCATCCCAAATGAGCTCACAAATAGGCCCATGAAATTAATACTCCAGACATTGAATAACTCTACTTCAAGCATTTTGGACATGGGGATCTCATGGTGCTTTGAAATAGAACCTTGCCGCTGACACTGATCACATCTTTTTACAAAATAGTAGGCATCCTTGAATAATAAAGGCCAATAGTAGCCACTTTGCAGTACTTTCTTGGCTGTCCGATCACCTGCATGGTGACCTCCAACTTGGGAAGCGTGGCTTGCTTCCAGTATGATAGGTACCTCTACATCTGGGATGTACCGCCTAATAATACCATCAGCACGTCATCAAAAAAGATAAGGCTCATCCCAGAAGTAATGTTTCACATCATGCATGAACTTTTTCTTTTGATGAAAGGAGAGATGCTCAGGAATCACTTCACTTACCACGTCGTTAGCAAAATTGGCATACCACGGTAAGTTTTCCACTATAGTTGCTAGAATCTCTTCGTCGGGGAATGCATCATTAATATCAAGGTCGGTTTGCACTGTGTGCTCACTCTTAAGTCTAGATAGATGATCAGCTACTTGGTTTTCGCAACCTTTTCTATCCTTTACCTCGAAATCGAATTCTTAAAGCAATAGCACCCACCTAATTAGCCTTGGCTTGGCATCCATCTTTGCCATCAGATATCTTAGAGCTGCATGATCTGTATGAACCACTACCTTGGTTCCCAACAAGTAAGCACGGAACTTTTCAAAAGCATAAACAACCGCTAGAAGCTCTTATTCAGTGACGGTGTAGTTCTTTTGTGCTCCATTCAAGGCTTTGCTCGCGTAGTAGATTGGATGAAATAGCTTTTCTCTTTTCTGACCAAGTACAACACCTAAGGCTACACCACTTGCATCACACATAACTTCAAAAGGTAGAGACCAATTTGGTGCTACAATAATAGGGGCTTCAACTAGCTTTCCTTTGAGGCATTCAAATGTCTTCAAGCAATCTTCACCAAAGTAAAACTTTGCCTCCTTCTCCAAAAGTTTGCATAATGGGTTTGCAATCTTGGAGAAGTCTTTAATAAACCTCCGATAAAAACCAGCATGACTGAGAAAACTACGAACCCCCTTCACAGAAATTGAAGGTGGTAGTCTCTCGATAACTTCAATCTTGGATTGATCAACTTCAATTCCCTTTTCAGAGACCTTATGCCCGAGAACAATGCCTTCCTTAACCATAAAATGGCACTTCTCCCAATTTAGCACCAGATTGAATTCCACACATCGCTGCAAAGCCATACTCAGATTTGCCAAGCATGACTCAAATGACTCACCTATAACTGAAAAGTCATCCATAAACACCTCCAAGGTGTCTTCAATCATATCAGAGAAAATGGACATCATACACCACTGAAAAGTGGCCGGTGCATTACATAGTCCAAATGGCATTCGTTTGAATGCAAAAGTACCATATGGGCATGTAAAAGTGGTCTTCTCCTGATCTTCTGGAGCAATGCAAATCTGATTATATCTGGAATAACCATCCAAGAAACAGAACCATCCCTTTCCAACCAATTGATCAAACATTTGATCCATGAATGGCATTGGGAAGTGGTCTTTTAACGAGCACGAATTTAGCTTTCGATAATCCATGCACACCCTCCACCCTGTGACAAGCCTAAGTGGAATTAGCTCATTCTTCTCATTTGCTACTACTGTCATGCCCCTTTTCTTGGGCACACATTGTACAGGATTCACCCATTTACTGTCTGAGATTGGATACACCACCCCTGCATCTAACCACTTTATGATTTCTTTCTTCACCACCTCTTGCATAGGTGGATTCAGATGACGTTGATGCTCAATAGTGGGTACGCAATCTTTCTCGAGCTGAATCTTGTGCATACATATGCCAGGAGGGATACCGATTATATCAGCAATAGTCCAACCAATAGCTCTCTTGTACCTCTTCAGAACAGAGATGAGAGCCTCTACTTGTTGTTCACCTAAATCAGCAGCAATAATAACCAGTAGTGTATTTCCACTACCCAAGAATGCATACCTTAGATGACTGGGTAGCTCTTTCAATTTTAGCACCGGTGGCTCTTCAATAAATGGCTTCGCCGGTAGTGAAGGTCGATTCTTAAGGTCAAGGTCCAGCTTCTTGGGGGCATATGAAGACGACCCCATTCCTGTCAAAGCATAGATAGCTTTTTCGTACTCTTCAACATCCTCACGCTCAAAGTTCAAAAGCACATCAGCCAATGGTTCAACAGTAAGCTGCTTCTCTAAAGATAATTCCTTCTTATCCTTATAATAAACATCAGCTATAGAGAACACATTCATATATTTGGGTTGCTTCATTGATTTGCATACATCAAAATGCACCACTTCATCATTCATCTGAAATAGAAGCTCATTTGCTCGTAAATCAATAAGCATACTTCCTGTTGCGAGGAAAGGTTGACCCAAGATTATAGGCACCTCAAAATCCACCTCGCAATCCAAAATAACAAAATCTGCAGGAAAAATAAAGGTAGAAACCTTCACTAATACATCATACAAGATACCAACAGGTTATTTTACCGACCTATCTGCCATTACAAGCCGCATGTTGGTTGGTATAGGATCGCCCAACCCCAACTGTCTATAGATAGCTAGTGGCATCAAATTAATGCTAGCCCCTAGATCACATAAAGCCTTAGCAAAGTCTAAAGATCCAACCGTGCAAGGAATAGTGAAAGCACCTGGATCTGCCTTCTTCTGTACCAAAGACCTCGTGGCAATTGTACTGCAATGATGAAAATTATCTGCCAGTTCATATCTCGTTGCCCTTTTCTTTGTTAAAAGGTCCTTCATGAATTTGGCGTACCCTAGCATTTGCTCCAGTGCCTCCACCAAAGGCACATTTATAGTCAGCTGCTTCAGCATGGTCATGAATTTACTGAACTTGGTGTCATCAGCCTTCTTCTTCAGTCTCTGAGGAAAAGGTGGTGGTGGATTTGGAAAAGTTTTCTCCACCACTTCCTTTTTATTTTGCTTCCCATTATCAATCATTTCAGACTGCGACATCTAGGTGTAGTATCATGAACGTTCTTATCCTGATTTTCAGCTTCTACAAAATCATCACAATCTACTTTAATAACATTCTCCTCTATACTATCAACCACAGGCTTGCCCTTTGATGGATTTTCCAAAACCTTACCACTCCTGGTGGTAATAGCCAAACATGATCCATCTTTCCTTAGATTTTGCACAGTGTTACTAGGTAAAGTGCCAGCTTTTCTTTGATTGAATGCCGCTGATAGTTGACTTATTTGTTGTTCCAGCTGTTTTATTAAAGTGGAATGCGAGTCAACCAATTGATTTATTGAGGACAAATTATTTTTTACCTCAGTTACTCCCGTGTTGGTTGCCTCCACTCTTTTCAATAGCTTAGCCATCATGTCCTCCATGGACATTTTCCCAGAGCTAGGTGCAGCAGCTTCACGATTTCCAGGAGGGACATACAAACCGCTCCTATCATTCTTATTCTTCCAATTCCCTTGGTGTCGGTTCTTGTATTCAGATTTTTCATAATAGTTCCGACCTTGGTTTCCTTGGACATTGCCTTGGAAACCCCCCGGATTATTCAAGTAATTTGCTTCCTTCTCAGAATCGGAGTCATCTTTTCCCTGTGATACAACAGCCTTGACCTTTTCTGTCTTCCCAGATAATAAATGCTTGGTAAGAAGGTCCATCTGCGTTTTCATGTGAGCCATATCCTGGTCACATTCTTCTTTTCTTTGCCTCTGTTCTGCCGTCATGCCAATAGATACAGTAAAGCTTGCTACCTCAGAATCCCTGGTATGCCAAGATCTAATCTACTTTGTCATATGATCTAGAATATCACATACCTCAATAAAAGTAAGGTCCATGAATGACCCACCCGCAACATTATCTACCACTGGCTTAGTCACCGAGTTCAAAGCCCTATATAATATTTCCATTAAGTGGACATTGGTCATCTGATGATTTGGGCACCGCATAAGCTTCTTCTTGAACCTCTCCCATGTCTCGTGGAGAGCTTCAGTTGGAAGCTGTCTGAAATTACTTATCTCATCTCTTAATTGTGCTCTCTTGGATGGCGGAAAGAATATTTCTAGAAAAGCTTCTTTCAATTGTCTCCAATTGGTAATACAGTCAGGAGTTAGCCCATTTAACCATAGAGTTGCCTCTCTAGATAGAGACAATGGAAATAAGTGCAGCCGGATCGCATTCTGTCCAACCCCTGGATTATCAAATGATTTGCATATTGAGATAAAATTAATCAGATGTATATTCGGGTCATCACCTACAAGTCCACCAAATAACCCTTTGAGTTGCAATAGCTGGATCATGGTGCTAGTGATATTGAACTTGGCTCCGGGTACCAAGGGTGGAGGAATAATAGCCCCTGTGGCACCAGCCCCATCCAAGTCGTCATCATCATCATCAAAACCAACCTACACAGCTCAGTGTTCAGGTCTCATTCTAGCTTGACGATCTCTGTTGACATTCCTGTTCACTGGGGCAACCACATCATCTGCACGCCTTGGATTTAATAACTCATCATCACCCAGGTCCTCATCCTCAAGATTTGGTACCCGACCTGGGTTATCAGCATTCTGTTGATTTACTTGCACAGCTGCCAATACAGCTAATCTAGCCTGCTCCTGTTGAATGGCCATCCTTTCAATGTCTCGTTGTGCATCCATTCTACCAATGAGATGTGGTTCAGGATTTATAGGTAATAATAGCTGGCCAGATCTTCGTGTATTTGGCATGCAATCCACTAAACCTGAACAAAACAAAAACAACAAACAAAAAGTAAAATTTGAGAATCTTTGACCAAAAGGTCTATTAACTATCACAAACTTAGTTGACAACCGTATTCCCTGGCAACGGCACCAAAATTTGATAGCCCAAATTACAACTCTCGTTAGAAAGTGTAAGCGGTCGCTGTCAAATATAGAACCCAACTGGGTTGGGTGTCGAATCCCACAGGGAATACTATGGTCACTAAGTATTGCGATTATTATTAGACTGTTGATCGAAGGTTCCAAGAAAAGGGGGCTTTTGGTTTAAGTGCACAGTAATATTATCAGTGTAACGATGAGATGATATGTGTAATTATATTTTGATCACAGAGAATGACAAGTTAGGGTTATGTCCACCTTGTAGCTTCTACTTCTCTATTAACTATGAGTAATACGGATTTTATACATGCATGCACTTATAGAGAGTCGTATTCTAATTCTAAATCCAAGTGTTTTTCAACCATCAAGGATTTATTCACCTTAGTTCTCTCGAATCCAAAGTGTACAACCAATTGTACGAACTCTCCAAGAAGTTAATCCTGCTAAGGCATCAACGTGTAAAATAGAGGTTGGAAACCCTATTTTCTTGTCACACTCTCTTTTCCAAACAGTAACTTTTCTATCGAACAAGTTATTGCTATAATGGCGCATTCCCTATGTTTGCAACCACGAGAATTCAATCAAAATGAAGAGAGTAATGATATAAGTGGCGTGGCACATCATAAATTCACAAAACCCATAGCAATAGAGAGTATACTACAAGGTTTCCATTACCCTAACAAACAAGCTTAGCTACTCATGAATAAAACAGAAATCAACATAGAAATATTCATCATATCAAAACTTAAAAGATCTTGGTGATGAAGATGACTAGCAAAATTAAGAGAGAAACACGTTTCTCTTTCTCTGTCCTCAAGCTACGCTGCTATTCTTCTTTTCAAAATAATACAGAATCTGAATTCTCCCTAAAAATTCAGCCATAAGGCTTTTAATAACATCCTTCTCTAATAAATTGCTACTGCATCCTTAACTATTTAAAAATATTCAGTTTTCTCGGGAAAAGTTCCTATACAGCACATTCAGTCCAAAAGCTGTTTTCCTTTTTATGTGAAGTTTTCCTTTGTTGTCCACAGGTCCCCAAAGTGCTGAAATCTTCCGCATTAGTACCTGAAAAGCATGCTAATCACATAGGTCAGCTCACTTAACTAAAAATAGACTAGAAGTGCAAGACTTATGTATTTTATTCTCAAAACTTAGCTAAAACATGGGTAAGTTATGGTGCTTAGATGTATAAATACGCCCAACATCATCTTTCATATAATTTGTAACACAATATCATGCTTCAAACTCAATTGAAAATCTTTAATCAATGTCTCAAATCATATTCATGGTATTCAAATCATAAAACAGAATTCTTCAAGTCAAGACATAAATAAATGAGAAAAATTATGCATGCTTCAATATCTTTATAAATCCATAAACTCAAAATAAGATAATTTGGGTATGAACCCAAATTGCAATTTATGTAAATTCAACTTTAAAACTAGTTTTGAGCACAAGGATGAAAGGGTATTCTTGTTCATAAACCCCACATACCTTAAGTTTCTTGACTTTTGAAGAAAGCTTGGAGCTTGGTACTTGAATGATGAACTTGTGAAATAAACCCTATTCTTGATATTTCTTGAAGATTTCTTGAACTTGGAAGTTTAAACTCTTGATTCATGAAGAAATCTTTAATTTGAAACTTAAATCTTTGTGTTCTTGAGAGAAGAAGCTTGAATTATTGTTCTTGGGAAAGGGGGATTTTTTACGTGAGTTGATTTGAAGAATATGGGCAAATAATGCCCTTTTGAGTGCTTTAATTCGTGCCTTGGTCGTTTAGAGTTGAGCGGAAAGGACCAAGGTACCCCTTGAACCTTAAGAAGTTGAAACAGAGAGGGAATAAGCTCTGTGTCACATCCCATATCACATTGATACATCAACGCATTGTACCCTAAATCGCATTGAGAGACCAGTGTGCTGCATCCAAATCGCGGACCCTTACTACCTCTCACAAAGAAGGCCATAACTTTTTGCTCGGGTATCGGATTAAGGAGAAATTGGTATCATTGGAAAGTTAATTCAATCATATATCATTTTATGGATATTTATATGAAAATTTCCATGTATATAAAAATTTATATATGTTCAAAGTCAACCCTTGTAGAATCAAATATCAAAACTTTTCTGAATCAAAGGCTCTTAGCTCAACTTTTCTCTAAGTGATTTCTATGTACATTTTTCACCTCCTAATTAATTCACACACTAGGATAAAGATGATTACACATACAGTCACAAACAAATCATAGGATTATAGCTTACACACATAGGAACGACGGTTCAAAGTTTAGCCCAAAAATATGGGGTGTTACATTCTTCCTCATACAAATAAGGCAGGGCTAATTCAAATAAGTGATACCAATTCTAAAACTTTAACAAGTCAATTAACTCCCTTATTTATAGCATATCAACCATAATAGGTTCAAAACCTCTTCCACCTAGGACTTTCTGAACCTTAAGAATCTCTTTCCTTACCTCTCTAGATAGGCTTTTCTTTTTTATTGATGAAGCAGACACTCTTGAGTCCTAGCTGAGTTGAAGCTAGGACCTAGTCCCTTGTCAATAACCTATTATGATCATTTTCTCTTACCAGTGATAGTGGACACTGGTTTCATAACTAACAACCCCTTTCCTTTATTTAAAGATGTATCCTCTTTTCTTCTCATGTTCTTCTTTGCACCAGTGGTGTATTTCTCACTATTAGAATCAAGTGACTCATCCCATGGTCACTTAAGCCTTCAAACATGTACTCAATTTCACTATCCTCACTATCATTGAATATGCCCTCAGTATCGTCTTCTAACTTTTTAATTTATACTACCCTTTTTGCAGCCGATTCAACTATGAATTTTGCTTTTCTCTTGTATTCCTCTTCTTTTAGTGCTTTCCTTGCAACCTCTATTATTCCGTGATAGATCAATAATAGGTGGAAGTATCATATCATTATTATTAATACTTTCAAGGAGGTTATTTTGTCTCCTAGTGGACAAGGTTGGTGAGGGAGGTTCCCATCTTGGAAGTTTAGTACTCGAGGCTATCTAAATTTCAGCTTTTACCTCTTTTGGAGTTAGAATGTCTGAGAATGATGAGAGGGGCAAGATCTTTGAACGGTTAGGGAACTAATAAGACGGTATGAGAGAGTTTGTTTATTTTATTATTTTAAAAAAATATGAGAGATAAAATCATCTGTGATTTTTATATAGGGCATAAGAGAACGGTTGATATCAAAAGATTCAAAGAGTCTGATGAGACGTGTCCAGTCAGATGGACTTGTCTGCTGGACTTAAAGTATAAGAGACAGTCTTTTTTTAAGAAGGCAGGGGAATGATATAGCACAGTCATTAACTATTTGAAATGGTCATTATTTAGGAATAGCAAATGATACTAACTTGACTAGGGATCCGGTCCCTAAGTAATGTCTAAACTCAACCACTGTGTACTTTCTCACGATGCTTTTTATATCTTCTCCTTCTTAACATAGATGTATATCTGCAAAGATATGAGATTGACTTAGACATGCAGGACATTATCTAACCAAGATACCTGTTTACCAGTTCATAGCCATGGCATGGGAATTATGATAGTAACCAACATCAACTAGATCTTATAACCTTTGTCCTTTCTTGTTATGCTCAAATAGTTCCCTACTAACTTTTCTTCAAGGATGCACTAGATATAGGTTTTTTAATACTGCAAGAATATTATTTTGTACACATATCTACATCATCACAAGCAGCAACAACTTTAAATCTTTAATTCCATTACCAAGAAGACATTTCCTCCACAAAGGGTCTTCAGCAAGAGGTGACATTAAAGTTTTCAATTGTGTACTCTGAGTGGCCATTATCATCATCCTTTCTATCTGCTCCATCTTGCCTTTCCCTATAATATCAATCACTTGTTAGCTTTGGGAACCCATTTGAGTTTGAGTTCCCAAAAAGATGATGAAGGAAAGATTAGTTTTTTATTTGTTCAGTTAGGTAGTCTTTGTTTCCTCCATTTGATTGTTGTGAAGCCTCTCCTCTCTCTCAAAGTTGTAGTTTTATAGGGACATATTTTCTTAGAGTGACCATCCCTTCCACAATAAGTACATGAGATAACATTTCTTCTTATTGCATGTTTGGCAGACAAGCTAAATCCATTTTCTTGACTATTATATCCCAAACCTCTTCTACTACTAGACTCTTAGCTGGAAAGGTTGGTAATTGCTTGTGAGAATGTATTCCACTTAAGAGATTTCTCAATTTCAGTCTTTACTTTAGTTAGTTCCTCCTCAAGGATAGATTTTCTATCAAATAAGGCAGTCGGGTCACCCTTGGCATTGGTCAATTCTTCTTCCAACTAAAATTGTATTTTACTTTATTCACCCTTACCCTTGTAATCCTACTTTGAGATTTCATCTAGTCTCTTATTCAGAATATTATTCTCATAGGTAAGAGTCCTGCTAGTCACTTGATGCTCAGTTATTTGCACACTTAGTTCAACTATTTTCTTTTCACACTTTGTCAAGTCTTTCTTCAACCTTCCTTTTTCATTTATGAGTTCAACCACCTAAACACTCATTCCAACTGCTACTTCCTTATATTTTTCTAAAGTCTCCTTCAGATTTTCTTTGTCTTTAAAAAGGTCATTCAAAGAGCCGAACAATACAGAAGCAAGAGATCTCAACTTAATCAGGCAGTAGTCCTTTAGATGTTTCTTGATGTAAAAAAGAGTGACTGGTTTATCTGCTTCATTATTAGTATCTGCCATCAGAATAAAGAGTGAGTCAAAAACTGATACTTTATTCTCTATTACCATCATGGAGATATCTTCTTCTTGTTTTGAATCACCTAAATCACTAGAAGAGTTACCCCAACAAGCAATCAACACTTGATTGACAACTTTGTTGCTTCACCCTTCTTACTAAACTTTGGAAGAAACTGATCCTTCCACTTTTCTTTACTAGTAGCTTGCTTAGCATATTTCTTGTATTAATATCTTATGCATAGGGCAATCTTTAATGTAGTGAATTTGTGACATGTGTCACTTTCTTTCCTTCCTTTAGGATCTTGTTAGAATCTCCTATTTTAGGTATGGCTACAGACTTTTTCAAGGCTTTGAGAACCCTCTTTTCAATGTAGGCTATCTCCTCATCTTTAGCATTGGTACTTTCAATTGCAGCCTTGAGGACCAAATTTTTTCAACCTTGAGTTCAACTTTTAATTTTCCCAAGTTTTTTCAATATCTCATAGGTTTTAAGATTGTCTATGAGCTCATCTATGGCCATCTTATTCATATCTCTAGATTTAGTGATGGCATCAACTTTTCTCTCCCATCTCTTAGGTAGAATGCTCAAGAATTTCTGCACCTGCTTATGTGTTGAGAAAACTTCACCCAGACAGTACATCTTATTGGTTATTGCAGTGACCTTGTGTGAATCTCTGAAATGGATTCACCTTCCTGTATGGTGAAGGTCTTATATTGATTTGTCAATATGTCTACCTTGAACTGCTTAACTTGAGTAGTTCCTTCATGGGAAGTCTGAAGACAATCCCAAATTTCTTTAGTTGTTTGGTAGGCAGAGATTCTATTGTACTCATGTAAACCAATACCACACATATGTATCTTTTTGGCCTTGTAATTTTTCTCAATCTTCTTTTTGTCTCCATCGTCATACTACTTCTTGGTCTTGGGAACTTAGGAGATCACATCACAAACTTTTGCTGCCCTTGTAGGAACAAAAGGGTCATCCTTAATGACATCTCATAGCTTTGAATGTTAAGCCATGATGAAGTCATGAATTCTTGTCTTCCACCACCCATAATATTCACCATTGAATCTTAGGGGTCTAGCGGTTGACTGCCTTCTTCTAGATTTGGAGAAGCATCCATTTTTCAAGATCCTTCTAACGTATTATCCTTTTTATGAAAGACCTTACTCTGATACCAAATGATGAGTTGAAGAGGGTTGCTACTATACTCAGGACCTGCTCCCAAACGAACTCACACAGCAAGAACTAGGGAAAATATAAAATATAAAGTGCAGAAATAAAAAAAAAAGTAGCATACACAAGGATTTTATGTCGAAGCTCCTTGCTCAAGGGAGAAAAACTATGACCTGCCTATAGGATTTCTAAGATCCACTATATCCAAGCAAACTCTTGAATACAAACTCCATACTTCAGGATTAAGCTCTTAATCCTCACTCTCCTAGTAATAACTCTATTACAAGGAGACACATATAGTAACTCTACTACTCTATCCTCCAGTTAACTCTAATGGGACATACCATGCTAACTCTAGCCTGATAAATCATCTAACTCTAGATGATTACAAAGAGATTTGAGGTATACCATAAAACCTACAACAATCATAAGCAAACGTAGGTGGAAGTTTAAGAGCATAGTATAAAAACTCAATTACAACAAGAAAATAAAAATACAACTCGATGAACAATCAATTCCCTATTGCAAAGTGGAGTCTTTGATCTCAGCTTCAAAGGATAGTTATTTGTAAGATTATGGAAGCATTAATTTTCTTGTTGAGGAGGATGAGTAGTATGTAGTATAACACAAGAAAACCTAGGAGAGATTCCATTGGTTGAGGTAAAAAGGTGGTAGCAACTTTTCCCACCAACTTTTGTACTTTGTGTCAGTTATGACTATTGACCGTAATAATGACAGATGAGTCCGATCTTCTCCTTAAGTGGTAACCGCTTTGTCATCACAATGACTCTAGAAAATAGGTCCCAAACTATAAGTGTGTCAATCATCAAAACTGAGTACTTACAGTTTACATGGCTTTTGATCTTCTAATATAACTGTGCCTCATTTTTGAGTTTGCATGTGTTGAAGTCACCACTAATAATTCACTGCACATTCCATGCCTTTGGTAACTGCAAACTCTAGGCAAAGATCCTCTCTATCTGGATTGGTAAGAGGTCCATACACCCCATGTAACACCGTTTGAATTTTTTTGGGATAAAAAACAAGAAATTACATAAGAACCATGCTGAATATCCACACAATTCCATAACCTATTATTCCATCGGATTATAACCTACTCCTGCCTCCATACTTTAAGATCAACCCAGCCAGCCGATCTATCAGCCGTAGTACTGTAATACTTGTTCCTGTATAGATGATGACTAATACATCCTCAACAGGTTATATCTCTTGAGATGTTTTCATTTACATTAATTTATTAGACTCGTCATTATCCTATCATGTACAACATGCAAATTCATCTTATACAGTTTTTTGTCTCCGCGGTTTCTCACAGAATTTGCCTCTGTTCCTTTTAGTTCAAAGAGTAAGATTAGTTTACATTCTATTATTGTTGCTATAATTATTAGGAATATAACAAGATGGGCGTAACACCCCGCATTTCGGGCTAGAATAAAAATCGTCGTTTCTATGCATAGATGATCCAAAAGCCATAAATCCTATGAAAATTTGGTACGTTAATCAATTTTGTAGTGTGTGAACCTATTTAAACATAAATTGAGATCATAAAGTTTCCCTAATTCAAAGAAAAGTTGAAAGCTTTCCTATCATTCGAGTTTGAGCAAGCGTCAAAACTTGGGTCTACTTCAATTGACAATAACTATTTATATATAATGAATAAGAGGTCCTACTATATATCAAATGAAATCTCTTCGAATTATCTTTCCAACGATACTAATTTCTCCTAAATCCGATAGCTGAGAAAAAAGTTATGGCCATTTTAGTTACTGGGACAGTAGCATCATGCCATAAGTGTGTGACGCACACCCTATCGTACGCACCAAAATTTCAGGTTTTGTTTCTACATTTTTAAGGGCAAAATGGGTATATTCCATCCCTTATCCAGCTATAATACAAGATTAAACTCCCAAAATTCCAAAATATGATTCTTTTCTCTCAAATTCATCAAGAACTCACCCTAGGGTTTCAAACTAAAAACTCAAATATCTCAAGATTTAATCGTGGGTTTTTCTTAATTCTTCAAGATTTAGAATCCCCATTGTGAGGGCTACAAGAGGCACCCATCAATCGTACGTATAGCATCCCAAAAGCTAGAGTTCATTCAAAAGCTTCTAATTTAAGGTACGCGGGGTTTTTCTAAAATAGCGTGCCACACTTATAAGAAGGAGGCTACTAGAATTTTAGAAATGTTTTCCTTTCTTCATGTTCTAGTTCGTGCTATTGAGCTAGAATGTTCCTCTTCTATACTCTAATTCGTGCTGTGGTGTCACCCATACGAAAGTAAAGTTATCCCAATTCTTTCTTTATTTTGATGTACCCAAATATGTCTTGTTATTGGGGTGATTCAAGTGCAGAAGTTTAGAGTCTAAATTGTATGGTCCTTTCTGATTAAGCCATATAAGATTTTAAAATTTTTGCAAGGACTTGAGAAAAGTCCGTTAGTGCTTCAGAGTGTATTGATTTTTGTGTGAACTTTGATTCTGATAAAATCATGTTTTTTGGCTTGCGATATTAAGAGTATTCCATCTCTTTTCAAAAATTTATGTTGCAGATGTCATGCTTCAGGAGGGATGATGTGTAGCAGAATGTTCGAACTGTATTTCCACCCGATTAATAGTATAAATTAAAGTTTTGGTGTCATGACCTATTGGTAGTGAGATTATACCAAGAGGTTGGTGATATAAAGTCACAAAGTTAGAAGTCAGAGTAAGGGTGACTTTTGTGTAAATAAATATTTTAGTTAAATAACTGATGTTTGAGGATGATTTATCACTTTATAGTGTAGACTAATGTGGTAGCTAGTAACATGTGTGGATTGTATGGTAGTCTGTGGGGGAAGTGTTTGACTCAGATTTTTATTTATACAAGGTAAGATGTGTATCCTTAGATCATTGAATATTATGTGTCAATTTTCTATCTCTTGTAATATGTAATCTTGTTATCATAGTGTTTTTTCAAAAAAAATCAAAGTCTAGTGAAGCCGTTTGGGGCTCTTTCAATTCACTAGCATAGTTACTTTATTATTCATTTCATTTTCTTGTTCAAAACTCAAAAATCAAAGTCTAGTGAAGCTGTGTGAGGCCTATTTCGATTCGCTAGCAACTTGTTGTTCAACTTCTTGTTCTTGTGTTGGTTAAATATATGTATAGTCGAATCATTTCTTATGAGATTGAGTTGGTAATGAAGTGATACATCCTTGTGTGTTAGTTTAGTAGAAGGTAGAGAAGGAGTTATTAGTTAAGGTGAATTATTGTCTGCTTGAAGTATGAAAATGGCTAGATGAGCTAGTAAGTTATAATTATAGACTCATAGTTGTTTGTGGAATTTGAAGGTAGTCTAAATGTACTCTTGGGTAAGTACGTGTGATATGAGAAATCCGTATAAGTAGATAAGATTGTATGGGGTTATAATATAAGATTAAGGTTGACCATGTCTATTATGTGACTTTACCCCCCTTGACCTTCTTTTCGTTGGTAGTTGTAAACTAGTACTAATTGTGAGAAGGTACGTAGTAGATTTTTGAGGTATTTGGATAGAATGTCCCAATTTGATGGACTATTATATTATGTTGCCTTCTTCATTGGTGGTAGATGATTGATGCTAGACTATTGGCTTGAATTTAATGTAGGATATGGATATAAGAATAGTGGCTTAAGATTAATGATGAATGTTTTGTGAGAATTTGTGTCAAGTTGGGTTGTAAATCGTTCTTAGCACTAGACATTAAGTTTGAATAGTTGATGTCCATAACAGTGGATATGATGATTTCTTGGTTAATGATACTAGTTATATGGAAGTGATCTAATAAGCTTGAATGGTGTATGCAACAGATTAAGTTTATTTGATTAGTAACAAAGTATGATGTTGTATGTATAAGGTAGAAGTATGCCCAAGGTGATATGGAGTTATGACATTTTCTAAGACTATTACTTGTTGCGTGTGGTTAGTGGACATAGTAGTACCGTTAATTTTCTAGGTGGAGAAAGACAAGTAGTATGATTCATCAAAGGCTTGGTGATATCCATAATTAAGTGTTATAATCTAAGTTTGAATTTTTAAAGGTTGAACCAACAGAAATAAGAGGTGAAGCACTATAGGGTGTGTACTCCGACTCTTGGAATACTCATGAGGATTCAAAGTTAGTAAGTGTCAAGTATTATGTGATTAACTATTGGGGCTATAGAAAGATAGAGTTTGTCTTAGAAGGTAGGATTAGCAGTGGGTTTTCCCCTTCCAGGTGTAGCCATTCGGGTTAAGTTCTATTAATTACGTGTATTGTTGTATTCCAGACCCCAGAGTGCAGTGAGTGTAGTTCATTTTAGAGTCTAGTAAGGTATCTCTCGAACTTAAGATGATGGCTTAAAGCTAAGGGGGAGATGATAGAACAAGTAACCAAGTCAGACTCTCAGATTCTCGTAGTGATGTCAGTGTGATATAGAACACAGAAAGTGAGGGTGAGACTCAATCCATTCTTATCTCAATATTTTTTAGTGATCCCAATACCTACTCATGCCTTACATTTCAGTTCCATGATCATAGTACATGTTTATGTATATGATAGAGAATCACGTGCTTTTCCAGTTCTAAAAAAAAGAGTTCCAGTTCATTCAGTAGTCAAAATCACATTGCATATGTTATGAACTTCAAATTGAGGTCATGCAGCTCATGACACATGTACTAACGCTTTATAGTGTGCTCAATTCCCATAATTCATGCTATACTCTTTATGATTGATGAGATTCAACTTATAGTCATGTATGCCCCAATTCAGATCACTTTGATGAATCCTTGATTTTGATTTACTATTTCTTTGGTCTCAGTTAAGTGTCAAGTCTCGTATAATATCCTCCCCTGCTTCAAGGTCTTATGTTTTAACCTTTTAGTGACTCCTCCTTATGTGATGATAGTGGTGATGAATAAATATTTCTTGTTAATGGAAGATCATAGTATGCTTGTTTTAGATAAGGCCATAAGTATGAAGTAATATCTGGGGCCAAGTCTTTGATATATGTAATGGTTAGTGGAAATTTGTGTGTGTATGTTCTTGGGGTAGCGCGTGGGAGTTATATTGATAGTGGATTAGAGAATATGTGAAGTATGTCCTTATGGATGTTTGCCTTGGAGTTCATATGTGGTTATAAAGATAGGCTTGAATGACATGTTGAGATTTAAGTAGAGGAACGCAATATACGCTAGTGAATCCATAGTAAGAGATCAAAGTTAGTCATTGAAGTGGTAAGGCACGATATGCTTAGGGTGTGATCTCTAAAATATATATATATATATATATATATGTATATATATATAGAGAGAGAGAGAGAGAAAGAAGATTGAATCATATGGTTTAGACTAGTATCATGGTGTGGCAAGTTGTATTTTGTGATTTGAAGTTAGGTTTGATCATGGTAAGAGAACTTATGTTACTTTAGGCATTAGTAGAAAGATTTATCAATGCCCATATAAGAATTATAAGTTGAATCAAATGAGTATGGTATTTAAAGGGAATAATATAGTTAATGGAGTATTCGAGAAGTGCGCTAAGCTTGAAAGTAAGAAGTTACATTGCCTAAGGCCTGGTAATTCTATCCTAGTTTATGAGTTATATGTCTATATTCCATGCTATAGAGTAGTGTCACTGTTGTGATTCCTTAGTTGGGTGTCTTGTGTAACTCATGCCCAAGATTCTTTGCTCCCGAATTCTACTAGAACTTCTTTAGAAAGAGTGTTGAAGAGATACTCTAGTTAAGTATAAGTTTCCAGTATAATTCAGCCAGTATAACCAGCAATTCAGTTTAACAGTCAGACAGACAAGTTACTGTGGTTTTCCACCTTTACACCCAGTCCTGCTATCCGAAGTCCTATGTGTATGACCATCCCAAAAGATAATCTATTCTATCCATGTAAATTACGAATTCAGTTCAGTCCGAACATTATGTTTCATATTCAGCTATTTAGTGATGACTCAGTTCATAAGAGTTCAGTGCATAGTCTCAAATCTCTCTAGGCATTTTAACTCAAACAGTGTAATACCTTTGTATGGTCTAAATCTTGTTGTCTCAAGATTCGTACTTACATAAGTTATCACTCCTCGATTCGATACGTATGATTGGATCATGAACACCTCAAGAAAATCCTAAATTCTCAGCATGAACTAGCTCCTTAAAGCCAGTAAGGGCAAGTCAGCTCAAAATTCAATTTCATGATGTAAATTTAAATGTTTCAGATCAGTATATTCTATCTTAGAAGACATATCATGTCCACGTTATTCCATACCTTTAATACTTCAACATTTCTACCCACCATTCAGGGACGAATGATCCCAAGGAGGAGATAATGTAACACCCCGCATTTTGGGCTAGAATAAAAATCATCGTTTCTATGTATAGATGATCCAAAAGCCATAAATCCTATGCAAATTTGGAATGTTAATAAATTATGTAGTGTGTGAACCTATTTAAGCATGAATTGAGATCATAGAGGTCCGTTAACTCAAGGACGAGTTGAAAGTTTTTCTATCATTCGAGTTTGAGTGAGCGCCAAAACTTGGGTCTACTTCAATCAACCATAACTCTTTGTATATAATGAATTAGAGGGCCTACTATATATCACATGAAATCTCTTCAAATTAGCTTTCCAACAATACTAATTTCGTATAAATCTGATACCCGAACGAAAATTTATGGTCATTTTAGTGATTGAGATAGTAGCATCATGCGATAAGCGTGAGACGCTGCCCTATCGCATGCACAAAAATTTCAGGTTCTGTTTCTGCGTCTTTAAAGGGAAAATGGGTATCTTCCATCCCTTATCCAGCTATAACACGGGATTAAACTCTCAAAACACTAAAATATGATTCTTTTCTCTCAAATTCATCAAGAACTCACCCTAGGATTTCAAACTAAAAACTCAGATATCTCAAGATTTAATCGTGGGTTTTTCTTAATTCTTCAAGATTCGGAATCCCCATTGCGAGGGCTACAAGAGGCACTCATCAATCGTACGTATAGCATCGCAAAATCTAGAATTCATTCAGAAGCTTCTAATTTAAGGTACGCGAGGTTTTCCTAAAATCTCATGGGTATGGAAATCTTGATTTTAAGAAAGGGTTTTTCAGATTTATGAATATATTCATGATTTAGAAGTATTGATGATATTGATTTTGCCTTTAGGCTTTCCCCCAAATTGATTTAAAATTTTATATATATATATATATATATATATATTTATATATACATATTGTAAGCATGTGTTTTAAGGTTGATGATTGAATTGAGAGCATGATTCATGAAAAATCCCTCTCTTGTGATGATTTTCATTTACTTATGATATACTATGAAATTGTTTGAATGCATCTTGAAAAGCATGTTATGAAATGTCTTGAATAATGTTATATTTGGATTATGATTTTAATTTCAAAAGAGAGAGGGTTGTTTATGTTGATGAATGTTGAACATAATCATATAATGAGAAGGGTTGCCTGGTTTGTTAAAGATTACATGACTACCACTTGTTTATTGAAAGGATGGGAATTTTTTATAGTTTTGACTTATGTTTTCGAAACATAAATTTCCTTTGGTAAATTGCATGTTTGGGTGGTCTGAACTATGTTTTAATGAAATAATTATGCATGATGCATTATGTCTCAGAAATAGGACTTGCAAGTCTTGGTGTGATGACACCAATCCAAATAATGCCATGGTAATTTAGAACAGAATAGAATGCATGTTTGAAGTCAGATTTTTCAGATGTAGAAACTAGAATAATGCATGATTCAGAACAGGATAAAATTGATCATAAAGAGAGCTTAGGTGGTTCCCCGAAGAAGGCATGAGTTTATACAACTCATTGCCCAAAACTGTGATTTGCCAATCCGGGTATATTATTATACGTTGGCCTAGTGCCCTGTGGCGTATCAGACTCAGACACTCCAACCCTTTCGGCAAACTTGGGTTGGAGGCTTCCCCACTGAGTTAATGGCGGATTTCATATAGCCCGTTAAATATCAGACTTGTAGGGAAGTGCCACCTAACTTAGAAATAATACAAAGATCAGAAACTGCTTTTGACAGAAAGGTTTTTTTTGTGTTTTTTTCAAGAATGCCCATGTGTTTTGAAAATTATATCCTTCATGATGTTTATGACTAGCTCCCAAATATTTTATTTATATAAAAGTTTTATTTTGGATTGCTCTGCGTACCAGTACGTCTGTATTGACCTCCCCCCCCCCCCTCCAAGTTTTGAGGCACAGTCTAGGGGTTCTGATAAGCAGTAGATTTCATCAGTCAGGAGTGAAGAGTACCAGTTGGTGAGCCTTCTATATTTCAGAAGGACTAGTTTCTTTCAGACAGTTATTATTTATTATAGTTTTGGTCTATTAAGGTTCTTATCCCAGTTTTCAGACAGTTGTTATTTGATCATGTAGTAGAGATTTCACAGACAGTTTTCAGACGGTGTTTAGTTGATATTAGATTTTATTCCTCATTGTTAAACTAAATTTAGATTATGATCATGTTTCTGTAGCAGATTTTATTTCTACATTTTCTATTTATGTATGAAGGGTGTATATGATTTCAAGTTAGAAAGGCTCTCGGGCCTTCATGGTTCGGGATGTCCATCACGGCCAGGGCCCTGGTTTGGGTCGTGACAATTGGGTTGCACAAATAGTAGGAGTATTAACATGTTACACATTATGTCATTTAGTTATTATAGATGAATAAATAGCACAGTTGTTTGCCTTATACATGGTTAAAATTATTTTTTTTACATATATATAATATTTGTGTGTATACTTTTCATAATTTGAACCCCTTTAATGAAAATTTTGGTTCCGCTATTGGCCTTAGTTAGTTCAGCATTGCCCTTTTGTGTGGTCACTTGCCTTCTCAATGACACTGAGGTTGGTCAATGGCTACTTATATGGCCTTCTTGTGAATGACATTTGTATAAACTGTTTCCATACACTAAATGCTTCTACAAAATACTCAAAAGTGGAATTGAGGATTGGTTGTCTATTGAATGGATAAATTCATTTTTCTGATAGTAAATTGTTTTCTATCTATAATTATGAAATACCCTTGTAAGGACAGCACATTTACATGCCTTTTCTATTTTATAGAGAAATTTTCTAACTACCCTCACGTAGATTTTATTTACAAAAAATATTGGTGAAATTACAATAAATTTAAACTGAAAAAGTATAAGTGAAGAAAATAAAAAAATATCCTCTTCTTCGGCTGAGGTGTGGATATCTCGCTCTCTTTAATGAGATTGAAGCTCACTGTATCAAATAGCTTCACCGGTCCAATAGTAATTTTCTTGACTTGTCCACTTCAGGATACAACAGTCTTCTCACAAAGAACAACTCAACAACTCTGGACAAGAGTTGAGTTCAAAGTTCCGCAAAAAGAACATCTCCCTTCAACTAATAAACTTTCCTTTTTTTTTCTAACATTTGTGAACTCTATATTATTTTGTACTTCAAAAAACATGCAACGCCATCACTATTTATAGGTGAGGAAATCTTCCATGCAATGAATAGGAAGAATTAGTAGATAATGAAGAGGAAATATCAATGCCCTATATGTTACAAGCATTACAAGAGTTATAAAGTGAATAAAGGTAGAAGTTACAAGAGTTACAAGAAACTTATGTCTTTATTCTGCCATCACTAACTATTGTGTTTAAAGACACAAATGAATGGGAGTTGAGACTGTTAAAAAAAGGTCATGCAACATGCGAAAATGGATCATATTAAGTCATTAAAGTTGAGGAATTGGCATGAATTGCCAACAATAAAAAAGAGTAAATCCTCTGCATACAAAAAAAATATTGAATAATGACCTTATGTCATGCCACTAACTCCAAATGGAGTTATGCTCTATAACAATATTTATGTCCTCCAACTTAAAAGAAAAATGAGGAAGTAATGCAGTAATAATCCACACTACATGCATATTAAGGCTACTAATTATTATGGAAAAGAGATAATAAATTAATATTAAAATATCTCAAAACCAACAATCCCACACTCATATTAATGTTAACATAAGAGAGTCTATCAGTTGAAGAAAGACTATCATGCATAATGAAGGTGTGCTCTGTATTAAATCTTCATTTAGTAAAACAACAATTTTTACTCCAGAGTCGTAGTAGTCTCAGGGTGCATTTATTTTTTTTAAGATTAAGACGTCTGAATTTGAATGGATGTCTGAATGATTAAGATGTTGTTTCTAGATCTGAATACTGAATGATTAAGACTGTTTGTTTTTTTAACGTATGAATATATGTAATTTATTTATTTGTAATAAATATGTAATTCAAATTTAAAAAGTAATAAAATATTATATGAAAAAAATATTTAGATAAAGTACTAACTTTAGCAACAAACACTATTTGAGTGATAATTAAAATATTCAAAAATATAAATAAATAAATTATGTTAAATATAATCATTAAATTATCTAAATTATTAGAAAAAGATATATTGATTAAAAATTATTGTGATAAGATGTAATTATAAAATGAATTACTACAAAAGTGAGAGAGTTTTGAGGTGTAAGTTATAATTACTAGAATAGTTCAATATTTTTAATAACAAAGTGAGAGAAAAATAAATAATTGTCAAATGAGAGAGGAAAATAAATAATTCAATACGTGAACTACTAGTATTATAATCCATTGCATTATAATTTATTTGATAATAAATTAAGTTATTTTAATTCATTTTACACGTATATAGAGAGGAAAATAACAAAGTAAGAGAGTTTTGAGAGAATATATCATATTTTAAAAAGAGTCTGAATAGTATTCAGACTTTTTTTCATATTTGACCGATTCAGAGGATTTCAGACACATTAAGAGGTAGTTATGAAAAAAATGCACTTAATGAACTGAAGTCTGAACCATTCAGATTCAGACCTCTGTTAAGTGCAAACAAATGAGGCCAGACTTGAACCATGACTGCTTAAGGGAAATAAAACGTTATTGCTTGCACATAATAATCAAGGTGTTGATATGAGCTTTATATCCAGCATATTATGGCCTTGTGTTATCCTAATTTTATGAGTGTCTTTGAGAATGAGTCTAATTCTCATAGGAAGCGGTCTACCTCCACACTCACATAGGTGAAATTGATCTAGAGTGCTCCTGTAATTTTAGCACCCAACTCTTATGAGATACTGATTTTCATTTAAAGTTTTTTTCTAACTCAACCTCATAATTATTACGGGTAAATGCACTCACACCATAGGTAGGAATAAAAAAATAGTGTAGTTTTTCACAAGAAGTCATCATATGATTCGTTTTTTCATTGAACCTGATTATAGGATCTCTGATCCCCACGTTGGTTTTCTCACATATGACTCAAGATTTAATAGGCTTTAATCTCATCCCCCTCAATGTGCTCCAGGACTTTTCTCTTACTAAGGCCTTAATCAATGGATCTGCAAGATTATCATAAGATTTGACATAATCAATATTAATGGTACCATTTGTCAAATATGATCTCACATTACTGTGTTTTCTCATTACAGGTTTGGATTTATCATTATAATAATGATTTTGAACTCTTTTAATTACAGTGGTGCTATCACAATAAATTAAAATAGAAGTAATTAATTTTTCAAAATAAGGTATTTGAAATAACAGATCTCTCAACTAATTCGCTTCATCACTAGTTGAAACTAAAGCAATTAGTTCAGCCTCCATGGTAGAGTTAGCAATAATAGTTTACTTTTTAGATTTTCAAAAAATAACACTACCACCCAAAGTAAATATATAACCAGTAGTAGATAAGGAATCACCTGATAAAGTGTTCCAATCTGTATCACAAATGCCTTTAAGTACAATAAGATATTTGAATAGAACAAACCATAAGTTTTCGTTTCAATTAAATATCTCATTCTCTCGTCAAAGCATGCCAATGTTCATTACCTGGCTTGCTAGTAAATCTGCTAAGTACTCCTACTACATATGCAATATCAATCCTAGCGCAATCAGTCACATAGCTCAAACTTTCAATTATGCTAACATATTCCTTTTCATTTATAACTTCTTTTTCAATGGAAATAAGTGAACACTAGAATCAAAAGGAGTTACAACATGTTTTCAATTAAGGAAATTTTATTTTTTCAAAATTTTCTCAATATAATGTGACTGGTCAAGGAAAATTTCATCACATATTCTAGTAATTTTTATTCCTATAATAAAATTTGTCTCACCAAGATCTTTCATATCAAAATGACTTCTAAGAATGTTTTAGTTGCTCCAATAACATTCATGTTAGAGCCAAAGATCAATAAATCATCAACATATAGGTAAATAATAACATGTGAATTATTTCAAGATTTATGATACATGCACTTATCACGCTCATTTGTATTAAAGCCATTATCAATCATGCAGGTATCAAACTTTTCATGCCATTGCTTCGGTGCCTATTTTAAGCCATATAGAGATTTAGTAAGTTTACACACTTTACTTCTTGGCCAGCTTCAACAAAATACTCCGGTTGTTTCATGTAAATCTCTTCATTTAGTTCTCCATTTAAAAAAATAGTTTTTACATTCATTTGATAAATTTTTAGATAAAAAATTACCGCAATAGCAATCAAAAGTCTAATGGATGTAATTCTAGTTATCGGAGAAAAAGTACCAAAAAATTCTAGGCCTTCTAGTTGCTTAAAACTTTAGCTTCTAGCATATCTCTGTATTTATCAATAGATCCATCCAGTTTTAATTTTTTATGTAAGGCCCATTTACATTCAGTTATTTTACAATCCATTGGTAAATCAACTAGCTTCCAAGTTTTATTGAAAATTAGAGATTTCATTTCATCATTTACAGCCTCTTTAAAAAAAATAGCATCATATGAAGACAAAACTTCTTTTAAAGTAAGAGGGTCATCTCCAACATTAAAAACATAATAATGAAGATGAAAATCTTTTTCTACTCTAGCTCGTTTACTTCTTCTTAACTCAAAATGATCATTTTCTTTATTTTTCAAAGTAGAAGTAGAAGAACTTGGTAGTGACAAAATATTTTTTTCAGTCCTATTACCCCCACTATTTATTCAAAAGAAAATTTATTTTCATACAAAATAGCATCACTAGATTCTATCATAACACTATCTTCAAGATTAAAAAATCTATAGGCTTTACTATTTGAAGCAAAACCAAGAAAAGCATAAGTAGTAACTTTTTTACCCAACTTAGAGATTTTAGGATCCATTAACCTTACATAGGCTAAGCAACCCTAAACTCTTAGATATTCTAAATTTGGCTTATGACTTTTTTGCAACTCAAAAGGTATTAGTTTGGTCTTTTTATGAGACACACGATTCAGCATATAACAAGCAGTCAAAAAAGCTTCACCATAAAAACTTAAAGGTGCACTAGACTCAATTAACATGCATGACATTAGTTAACTCAACCAAAGTTCTATTTTTTCTTTTCGCTGCATCATTAGATGTGGGTGAATAAGGAGTAGTTTCATGAATTATACCCAATGATCTAACAAAAGAATTGAACTCATGTGACTCATATTCAAGGTCTCTATCACTTCTTATTCTTTTTATTTGTCTATTAGACTGATTTTCAACTTCATGGAGAAAAATTTTAAATTTCTTAATTGCATCACTTTTATTTTTCATTAAGTAAACATATGTAAACTTATAAAATCATCAATGAAAGTGATGAAATGACTATTTTCTCCACGAGTTAAAATTCCTTCAAGTTCACAAATATCAGTATGAACTAAGTCTAATAAATTAGCTTTTATTTCAACTTGAAAATGAGGCCTTTTTTGTAATTATGGCTTTACTACAAGCCTCACATTTTTCAAAAAATAATTTTGATCATTGAAAGTAATGTTAAACTACTTAAGATTTTCACATAACGATCATTTATATGATACAAACGAGTATGCCAAAAATTAGCAGAAGAAAGCTTATAAATAGAAGTAGATGTATTATTCATTTCAACATTCAACTTGAACATACCATCACAAGCAGACTCCTTTTCCACAAAAATATTATTTTTTACAATTGCATACGGGTCAGATTCAATAATTTGTTTAAAGCCTGCTTTATTAAGATGAAAAAAACTAGATATCAAATTTTTTTCATGGAAGGAGTAAAAAGTACATCTTCTAAAATTAATACCCTTCCAGAAGTAAACCTCAACTCGACATCTCTCGTTCTAAGCACTTGAGTTGTGTGAGAATCTCCAAGCATGATGGACTTGGGCTCCTCAAAATTAGTATATTGTCAAACTAGTCTTTCTCATAACAGACATGACGGTTTGCACCAGAGTTAGCCCACCATCCATCAACATTCTCTGCCATGTTTATGTCTATTATCACTGTCATAAATAATTCTTCGTTAACGTATTCCTGAGGTGTAGGCCCATGTTTTTGCAAAATCGAGCAATATGTCCACTCTTGCCATAGACAAAGTACGGTCCCTTTTATTGAACATGTTGACTTTTCGCTTGGTTATTTCTACCATTATTGTCGTTTGATGTCTACCATTATTTTTCTTTAATTTTTTTCTTCTTAGACTTCAAAGAAGTATTTTATTAGTTTCAAGAGTAGCTTTATTTAAAGTTGTTAAATTTATCTTCGGTGTGATGTTTTTCTCTTCTATTTGTAAAACTGTATCTTGGCTCCTTCCCTATTCTTCCATGCGTATTCTCATTATCAAAGTTTCAAGAGAAGTTTCCTTTTGCTTGTGGCGCATAGTTTCTTGAAATTTCTTCCAAAAATTCAAAGAAGGAGGAAGTTTATCTATTATGCCATAAACAATAAGGTTATATTCAATTTTTATTTTCTCAGACCGAAGCTCTCCAACAATCATTATGAAGTCTAGAGCTTGGTCTATCACTGATTAGTTGTCCATCATTTGAAAACAAAAAAATCTACTAGCGGCATACTTTTTCGCTCCAACCTCCTCAGTGTCATACTTACTCTGTAATGCTTTTCAAATTTTCTTTGCACTATAGAAAGTTCTATCATAATAATGATAAAAGTTATCAAATAGACAATTGAATAAAAAATACTGACACTTGTGGGAGTCACCATCGTATTTTTCAACTTTCTCTTGAAGAGAAATAAGTTCTTATCACTCATGGAAGAGTTATTTACTTTAATTTGTTTGGATTCTTTGCAGTTAAAATATAAGAGACATTGAGAAGACTTAAGAAGAAAAGCGCTTTACCCTTCCACCTTTTGAATTGAGTATCGTTGAACCAGAATGGCTTATCTTGACATCCGTAGATTTTTTAGTTGTTTCCATTGAATCTCCTTAAAATTGTTGGTGACATTACAATAAATTTACAACTGAAAAATTACAAGTGAAGAAAGATAAAACAATATCTTCTTCTTCAAGTGAGGCGCGGATATCACACTCTCGTTAAGGAGATTCAAGCCCAGTGTAGCAAATAGTTTCACTGGCCACTAGTAATCTTCTAGAATTTTTCCCTCCAGGATAAAATAGTCTTCTCACAAAGAAAAACTTAACAAATCTGGACAAGAGTTGAGTTCAAAGCTCCCCCAAAAGAACACCTCCTTAACTAATAAACTTTCTGTTTTTTTACTAACTTTTGTGAAATCTATATTATGTAGTACATAAAAAACATGCAAGACCATCATTATTTATAGATGAGAAATCTTCCATGCAATGAATATGACGGATTAGTGGATAATAAAGAGGAAATATCAATTGCCTATATGTTACAACCGTTATCAAAGTTAAAAGAGTTATGAAGTGATAAAGGTATAAATTACAAGAGTTGCAAGAAATTTATGTCTTCATTCTACCAGCACTAACTATTGTGTTTAAAGACACATATGAATGGGAGTTAAGGCTGTAAAGAAAAACAGCCATGCAACGTGTGAAAGATAATCATATGAAGGCATGAATAATGGCATGAATTGCCAATAGTAAAAAAGAGTAACTCCTCTACATGCAAACTAATGGAGTTAAAAATTATTGAATAATGACATTATGGCATGCCACTAACTCTAAATGGAGTTATACTCTGTAACAACATTTATGTCCTCCAACGTAAAACAAAAATGAGGAAGTATAGCACTAATAATCCACATTACATGTATATTAAGGCTACAAATTATCATAAAAATAAGACAATAAATTAATATTAAAATATCTCAAAACCAGCATAAACTGTGCATTTTACTCATCTTCAGCCAACCTCAAGTAGAATTTGTAGCAAAGAACACCATATAGTAGCGGAGTTACAAATATTCTTATCAACACTGAAAGAACTATGGAAGATATACTTCTGGAAAACAAAGGGAATAAAACAATAATAGAACATTTATAGCCTTAGTGATCTCTATAAGAAATTAGCAAATAGGGTGCAGATAGCTAGGTATGAAGAATTCTATTCTATGGAAAAACGTATTCAACACAGGAATGCTAAGGGAAAACATCCTATACTTGGGATAAATGAGCACAAGAGTTTGTAATAAATGCTTTTAGCTAATATACCGAGTAAGTTAGTAAGTAATTGAGGGCTACCTCTGTTCAACTCTTATCACAGGATGGCTTCAACAGATGTGGGGTGAATCTGATTCAATTATTTTTTCAATTCAAATTTCGCGCGTGGATGTAGAAAAGTGTGTGAATTACATATGCAAAATTGGTGATGGACAATTGAAATATATTTAGTATAGTCAGTAGTGGAGACTAATTCCTTCCTGCTAATGAGGATACTACTCCAGTCTTTTAAGTGGATCCTTCCCTAAGAATGGAATGAACCAAGTGTTCTTATACGAGAGTGAGGAATAAAAATGGAGCTAAAAGTTCCTTATGACCTTCCTTGGTATCTAAAGAACTTCCCATACTAAGAAATCATCGGGTTAGCTTGGAGAACTAAGACAAAAATTCTCTCTCTAAAAATTTCTCTCTCTTGACAGTTACAGTTAGGTAATTCTCGCCATCTACAGTTACTGGGTGCTATAGCTTTTCAACCACCGATGGATCTTCTCTGACCGCTGGATAATTCCCCACAAGATTGTCATGCTTCCATCTGGTCTCCTCAAAAAACTCCACCCAGATATGTGCCACACTTCTCTCAGTAGGTACTTCAATTGGATGGTTATTTAGCTTAAATTTTAGAAGATCAGCTCCAATGGGCTCAGGCGATCATCAATCAAGCTCAATTAGAAAAGCGTGGCAAATTGGGGGAGGTAACGCAGAACACAATTCAATTTGCACCCGTATTTATTTCAGAACAAGCTCAATTGGAGGCAGTATCCACAGAGAAGTTACATTTGGTTCTAACTCAACTATAATTTATTTCAAATTTCCCAATGTATAAGGATGGCGGTAAGGTCCCTATTCCATCTACTTACCCATCTTTTGAGAAACCTGCTATGGTGAATCCCCTTGTATCACTCAATAAGGAATTCAATGTGGATGTTCCAATGTCCATGCTGGATCTAGAATTCCTTTACCTGTAAGAGCCCCTGATACTAATGTTGTTTGGCCCAAACCAAATCATAGATATGATCCTCCCATTCCTAGGGTTACACACTCTTTGGCCATGAAATTAAGAGCCCAAGAGGCTATGAAAGCTGAGCTTATTAAAATTAAGCCCCCAATAATAACAACCAAACAAGGTCTCCCAGCGGTTGTGTTTAGATTTGAGGATTACAAAGTCAAATTATCAAACAGATACAGGTTTGCCCTGATTAGGAAATTTGAAAACAATATGCCCAAGATAGAGGTGATTAGGCGACAGTTTATTTTGCAAACAGAGTTAAAGGGGAAAGTCAAACTTACTCATTTTAATTCTATGCATCTGTACATTGACCTGGATAATGAATATGATCATTCAACAGTGTGATCAAAAGGGAAGATTTACATCAAAGGTCAGATAATGAGATTTCAATTGGGGACTCCCACCTTTAACCTTGAAGAAGAAACTCCATTGGTCCCTATATAGGTTAGCCTACCTGAGCTTCCCTGGCCCTGTTATTGTTTGGAGGTAGTGACACCTCTCTTATCCCCTATTGGCAAGGTATTATTTCTTGATTTGGCAACCTATAAGAAAACCAGGGGTAGTGTGGCTAAGGTTAAGTTGCAGATTGACCTTACCAAGCCAAGACCCCAACATGTTTAGTTGGGATATGATGATGATGAACATGGGAAAGGTAGATAGCAAAACATTATGTATGAAGAGGCTCCTAAGTACTGTTCATATTGCAAACATCAAGGGCATGCTGCAATATCCTGTGTTGTCAAAGGAAAAGATGGGGATAGTAGGCAAAAACTAGTTTCTAATGAGGATCCTCAGGGGGAAGGTAAACAGGAAGAAGACCCTCCTCAAATAGGTCAAAGGTTGCAGACTTCACCTGATATAATGCAGTAGTAAAATATAAATAAAGGCAAGGCACCTAGCAATGAGTGGCAAAACCAAAAAAAAGGGGTGGGGACAACCAAAGAATGATATTTAAACCAAGGTCTACAAATAAGAACACATAGGGTTCACATGATAAGGCTGCTTCATCTACATCTAATTCATTTACTGCCCTCAACATAACCAGGGTGGAACTGAGCATAACTTTTTAGTCAATTCTGAGGATGTTATCAAAGATATGCCACAGCCTAATGAACCTGATAATACAGAGTGTACTAAGCGGAGCAACATGAACACCATTGATCAGGAGAAATAGTTGAATAGCTCAACTGATATTGATCAGGAAGATATACAACATGATATGATGGCACCAGAGATTGTCCAAGAAAACTCTTCTAACACTGAACCTTGTTCTAAAGAGAAAGTGGTTCTTGAACAGGTGATTACCTCTGATAGCAGGGATCAACACCCTGTGAACCCAGCTATGGGGATTTCCCATGTCGCTTTTAAGGAGATAGAAGATGAATACAAAGTAATTCACTCTGAGAAAGAAGTGGATGATAGCAAACTAGAGCACATAATGGATAATGATGACAATTTGAATGATATATTTAATCGAGGGGATCAAGTAAATTATGATATGAAGGTGAATCAACTTGCTAGTCAGCAAGAGATTTCTCCCGGGGGTCTTTACTCAAAGCTAATAAGGGGACCAAACAAACTATGTCTAGCTTGACTGGACAGATAACCAGGCCTTTTACCAGGTATCATATTTATAAAATATCTAAATGATTAAACATATCATTTTGAATGCAAGGGGTATCTTTACCCAAGGTGTTTTCGAGATAATTCAGTAGCTTATTATCATTCATCAAATCTCTTTGATAGAAATTCTGGAACCTTTCTCTAATAATACACATCTTGAAGAAGCCAAAAGAAAACTCAAGATGGAGCATGTTTTCTACAATCCCAATGAAAAAACTTGGGTCTTTTGGAATATGGATCTCTCTTGTGACATCATTGCTAATGATGATCAGCAGATTACCCGCTCGGTTGTTTATAGTGCTATAGTCCAGACTTATCTCTTGACATTTATTTATGCCAAGTGTAAAGACACTTTAAGAAGACCCATGTGGAATAAACTGGTGCAACTTCCTGCAACACCTTTACCTTGGTGTACTACTGGTGACTTCAATGTAATCACTGAAGTTGATGAAAAATTGGGTGGCATCCCTCATGACATGAGGAATAGTTTTGAATTTCTGGGGGTATTTGAAGCTTGTGGACTAATTGATTTAGGCTTTCATAGTCCCAAATTCACATGGTCTAACCTTAGAGGTACCAGTTCAGAATTTGGAAAAGATTGAATAGAGCAATGGTATCTGATACATGGTTGGAGAAAATACCACTGTCCACCATTACTCATTTGTCTTCTGTAGGCTCTGATCATTTCCCTTTACTAATGGAGATGCAGTATAGGGTGGATTCACATATTAAATACTTCAAATTTCTGGATTACTTGGTGGATAATCCCACCTTTCTTAATACATTAGAGACTTGTTGGCAGAAGCCTTGTACAAGTACACTTATATGAAGATTTCAGCAAAAGTTAAAGAGATTAACTTGAACTCTTAGTCACTGGTCTAAAGTAGAATTTGGTGGCATTTATGCTAATATAAATACTTATGAAGAGAAGGACAAAGAAGCTAAGATAAAGTTGATCTTAAATAGCACAGATGGGAATAGACAGGAGTTTAACAGACTGTAGGCTGAATACATCAGACATCTCGAGGTTGAGGATGCTATCTTAAAATAGAAATCTCAATTACATTGGTTAAAATATGGAGATACAAATACTAGATACTTTCATGCACTTATCAAGAGGAGAAGAAGAAGAATGTTTATACACAAAATAAAAAATGAGGAAGGGGAGTGGATTCAAGGGGATACTGATACTGTTGTTGTTGCATGTAAACATTTCTAAGATATTTTTACTGGGAAGGCTGAACATGTACAGGAAGAGATGTTAGTCAATATTCCTAAGATGATATCAAATGAACAAAATGATACCTTGCAGGCATTTCCTACTCTGGAAGAATTGAAGAATGTTGTATTTTCAATGAGTGCTCACGCAGCAACTGGTCCTGATGGTATAAATGGGAAGTTTTTTAGTGTTGTTGGCATATCATAGGGGAGGATTATCTACAGGTGGTGATATCTTTCTTTTGTGGTCATACTATGCCCAAATATTTCTCCCACACATGTCTAGTTCTACTTCCTAAAGTAACTCACCCCAATAAAATATTTGAATATAGACCTATTAGCCTGAATAACTTCACTAATAAGGCTATTTCTAAACTCATCTATCTCAGAATTTCCCCTATTCTACCTTCTTTTATATCTAGCAACTAGTCTGGTTTTGTAAGAGGTAGGAACATAGCTTAGAACATTATGCTTGCCCAGGAGATCATTAGTGGTATTAAGAAACTAGTGGTAAGTGGAAATATGGTTATTAAAATTGTCATAGCCAAGGCTTATGACACGGTGTCTTAGTCTTATACTTTCCTTATTCTGAGGAGATTTGGATTTGGTGAGACACTTATTGACATAATAGGGAGGACTCTATCAAACAACTGGTACTCAGTGCTTGTGAATGCTACCAGACATGGTTTCTTTCACTCTACTAGGGGATTAAAGCAAGATGACCCCCTCTCCCCTACTTTATTCATTCTTGGGGATAAAGTTTTGTCAAGAGCCTTAAACACTCTGTGTCATCATCCTCAGTATTATGGTTTTCACATGGAAAGACATGACCCTCATATTAATCATCTCAGTTTTGCTGATGACATAATCATATTCACCACTGAAATAAGACAAACTCTAAGATTACAAATAAGAATTCTGGCATCTTATGAAGAGGTATCTGGCCAACTGATCAACAAGGAAAAGAGTCATTTTCTACTACCAGATCAAGCCTTTCCTTCCACTATTACAAGGGTTAAAGCTGAAACTGGTTTTCAGTAGAAACACAGCCCCATCACATACCTTGGATGCCCAATCTATATTGGTAGACAAAGAATCAGCCATTATGTTGGGTTGAACAGTAAAGTTGCTTCCAGAAAATCAGGTTGGCATTCTAGATTGCTTAGTTATGGCAGTAAGCTATCTTGGTGAAACATGTTCTACAATCAATTCCCATCCAGATCTTTTCAGCATGTATCACTCCCAACACTATTCTAAAACACCTTGTGTGTCTGTTTGCTGATTTCTTCTACGGATGAAAAGACAATAAGAAAAAGTATCATTGGGAATCTTAGAGAAAACTTTGCTTCCCTACTAATGAGGAAGGAATTGGTATCAGGCACATTGCTTCCACATGTAAATCTATGCAGTTGAAACAATGGTGGATCTTCAGGAATAGAAACACTCTTTGGGGTAATTTTTTGCTAGCCAAATACTGTTAGAGGGTTAATGCTATGGCCAGGAAAGGGTGAAATGGGCAATCACTGATAGGGAAGTCCATGATGAAACACAAGAAGAAAACTAAACATCATATGTTATGGAGAATCAAATCTGGTACATGCTTCTTTTGGTGGGGTAATTGGTCTGGTTTGGGACCTCTACATAATTACAGAGTTTATGGTATTAGGTCAAACAATGCTAAGGTTGCAGCATTAATAACTGAGCGTGCATGAAATATGCAAAAATTAACCACAACTCTTCCCCCACAACTGTTACAAATTGTCCTCAAAGTCTCATTCCATTTCAAAGAAGGGATTCCTGACTTCCCAATCTAAATACTAAATGCAATTGGAGAATTTAGTTGCTCTTTTGCCTGGGGATTACGTAGAGAACACAGAGACAAAACCATGATAAATACTTACACCTGGCATATGTTGATCCCTTTCAAATGCTCCTTCCTTCTTTGGAGAGTTCTGAGAAGGAAACTTCCTACAAATGAAAGACTCAACCAATTTGGTATTACTCCTGCTACCTGTGGTTGTTGTTCTTCTTCTGGCTGGGAAACAATCCCTCATACCTTTGTTGATGGACTATTTTCTAAGCACATTTGGCATTATTTCTTTTCTTCCCTGGGGATAATTCATGACACAACTCCACTCAGAAACTTGTTGCTGAAGTGGTGGAGTTCTAAGGCTACTAATAGTGCTCATAAGCTGGTGATGCAGGTTCTTCTCATTATGATTTGCTAGAATTTGTGGAAAAATAGATTGTTGTCAAGCATGGTGGAAAATAGCCTCAACTAGCCAGATTTAAATTTCTCATTTACAAGGATATCTCTCACTTATTACGCATTATCTTTCCATACATCCCCTGACCTACTAGATGGTCCAATTTGATGGCATATGTTGAGAAGTTCAGACAAGAGACAAAAGTAACAACTGTGTATTGGTCTAAACCACCAGCTAATATGATCAAGTTAAATTCTGATGGCAGTGCTCTCACTAGTCCTGGAAATATTGGAGCAGGGGGGTCATTAGAGATCATAATGGTGATCTCATTTATGCTTATACTACACCTTTGGGTCAGGGGACCAACAATCAAGCAGAAGTAGAGGCTTCTATCTAGGGACTTTCTTGGTGTCTAAGGAATAACATCCAATAGGTTATATTGGAGGTGAATTCTAAGCTCTTAGTCAGATGGATAAGAGAGCAAATACCTATCCCATGGCAACTATAATCTCTAGTTGAGTCCTTGCTTAAGCTCATATCACAATTCTAATTATGCATCTACAGACATATTTCTAGGGAATCCAACTTTGTAGCTGATGCCTTATCCAATGTTAGTCACCAGTCAAACCAACCTTAACACTATTTCCATTGTTGTCAGCTTCCCCAGAAGTAGCAGGTTATTTTCAGCTAGACAAACTAGGCATGCCAAGTTTTCAAAGAAGAAAATTGAACAAGTTACATAAGCCACCTTAGAGCAAGCTTAGTATATCATAGAACTAGACAACATTCTTTGTATATTTCATTTGAAGTAGTTTACATTTTATCTGTAAACACAGATTGGAGCTCAGGTTTATACCCCCTTCTATGTATAGCTTCTTGTGATTAATGATAAGGCCTGGGGGTAATGCTCAGCCCCTAAAATTAATTAAAAACAAAGGAATAAAAAACAACAATCAACTTATCGCTTTTGATGTTCCACTATTCTACTAGTTTAGAAACAAAGGATAAGGACATCACCGGAGGCAAGTGCTAGGTCAGAAAACCGATAACTCAAAAATCTCCCCAAGTAGAATTCAAACCTACGGCCAATCGGGTAACAACCGACCGCTCTACCACTAAGCTACTGAGGAACAACGGACTTAATGTTGGAAGCCGACTCTCCTTCTTTAACCTATGACCGAAGCAAAGTGAGTTTGTCACTATTTCACATACACAGGGAGAAAGGGTTATGATAGCAAGCCCCTCCTCGGCCGAAGAGCCTCCATGGAGAGGCGGCGGCGGCGTGCAGTTTGTGATTGGATGTAACTGTTAAGATTTTCTCTAGAATAAATCTTTCTCTTAATAGATCTCTTCTTGTTCCTCAATCTTCGAACACGTGGTTTTGAGTTGTAGAATCTTGTCAAACACACAGTTTGTAGGATCATTGAGTTTATTTCACTAGTCTAATGGTGTAATCATATGTATAAAAATGAACCACACCGAAAGTTCACAGTCTATGAATCGTACCTTGTTACAGAATTGTTCCAACACT
The DNA here is from genome assembly GCF_002878395.1 of Capsicum annuum. Lineage (NCBI taxonomy): Eukaryota > Viridiplantae > Streptophyta > Magnoliopsida > Solanales > Solanaceae > Capsicum > Capsicum annuum. The sequence goes on along the minus strand of NC_061115.1, from coordinate 205,332,016 downwards.
TTTTGAAGAAGAAATCTTCAAAGAATCTTCTACGGGAACTTGAGTAATTGGAGAAGGAAGAAGTTTTTTTTTATTGTTTTTATATCTTGCGGGGACTGGAAAAATATGTTGGTTTCTCCTGTGAGAACCCTTTTATAATTCTGAAGGGACACAATTATTGAAAAAATTGTGTCTATGTTCCTTTTTCTTCTTTACTGAAGAGACAACTCTTCACTTAATATTCCAACAGACATGTCTTTTTTTCCTATTATTTATTAATATAAATAATAATAATTATAATAATATATTATTTATCTCTTAATATGGATTCAGATTGACCCACGTGGGTGTCCACGTGTCCCGATCCAATTTCCTTCACGAGTAATTTGAAAGAATGACCTTGAACTCGGTGAAGCTTTGCCCCATAGCCAACACTTTTTGTCTTTTAATCTTGAAAATTTGTCCATAAAGTAAATGAAGGTAAAACATTCAAGATCATTGTAATTTCTTGTGTGGACTCTGTCTTTACACTTTTTTGGTATTCAAAGAACGAGGGAATATGTTTGTTTGACAGACTACCTACTTGGAGAGTTGAGGCTAAATAACATTCTTTTACTTTCTCAATAATAAAGCCATTGATATTTGTATTTGGTTGCCAAATCTTGTTAAGTTATACATATATGATAGTGTATATTGAGTCGCAAAAGACTTAAAGTAATATTCATAAGATTGTTATAAAGTTGCAAATGCTAAGATAGGTGTACCGTTTAGATAAGATTAAAATGATCACATTCATTAGAAGGTGCAAATTGCATTAAAATAGTTTAATCATGTCTTGCACGCCTCAGCAAATATACCGATTCATAAGTAAATAAAAATAAGAAGATGGAGAAAAAGATTCATATAGATAACATCTACTACTTGAAAATACTTTCAATTTTATTAACGGATTTTTTTAAAGTTGTTATTATTATTACATCCGCGTAATTGGTTTAACTTTGTTTCCCTTCTATTTTTATTTAATAATGATGGAAGTTTTATTCAAACTTAATTAATTGAGTTATATTTTTTAATTACTAGTTTAGTATACGTGCTTTGCACATGTGCCTCTCATCAAATCAATAAAACTATATATGAAGTTAGATTATTAGAAAGTAGGAACTAACGTTAGAATAAATTTTATATCCATTTAAATGATATTGCTCGTACACAAAAAAAAAAAGATAATCATTAGAGCCTATTATTAAAAATAATGACAAGCTTGTCGGATCACATAGTTTATTCACAATTGAAATAGTTTCATATAATTAAATTATATAAGAGAATTCATATAAAATTAAAATGACTAACTAATTATTTCTTGTGACGGAATGTTTAGTTCATTAATTGCATATGAGTCATTATAATCAAAAATCACAAAATACTTATTAGTAACTATTTATCTATCAAAAATATATAATTATTATTTGAAACCTCAAGTACATACACTAAAATCATAAAAGAAAACTTCTCAATAAACAATTGTCTATCAAAATATATGATAATTTATTTTTATAAACATAAAAATGTATTAAAATTTTAGAAAACCGACATCAATTCACTATTAATTTTTTTCTTCAATCAAAGTTACGATCAATATTTTACACGTACAGAAAAAGACTTCTAACATAGTAATTAGCTATCAAAAATACATAATAATTTTGTATCATGAACTTTTAGTTTTTCCTCCAAAATAATGTATTTGTTTGCTATAATATGAAAGAAGAGAATAACATTATGTAATGAAAAAGTTAGAAAACAACACCTCAACATAAGAACGCGGTTAATTTGTCTTTTCTCTAATGAATCTTCTTCCGACAATTGTCTAGGCCAAATTAGATTATTAACGTGTTTCAAATAATACTAATACATTAGGTACTTTATTTTTCTTAAAAAAAAAAAAATAGAACTAGAATATAAAACAAATTGAAAAGAACTATTGCACTTACAAATTTTTGAGAACGACCACGGATAACTCATTTTTCTTCTCAAGTATATAAAGAATTTCTTTTCATGTATTAATTCTTTTAATATCTCTTACCATATATTTTAGGAGTCATTAGGACCTTTTTTTTATGTATCTATAATATATTAAAAGTTTGAAGACCATTAGAAAAGTGATTTGAACTTTTTGTGCTTCATCAAAAGTCTCTATTTTAGACAAAATCGTCTTTTCACTATTTTTTTATTTAAAAAATAATAATTAAACTATTTTTTCTGATTTGGAACTTTGAAACCTACTAAACTATAAATTAGTTTTTACCTTACTATAAATTAGTTTTTACCTTATTTAAAATATATGTAATTTAGGCCTTTCGCCTTATTTAAGATATATGTAATTTAGAACTTTCAAACCAACTAATACAGTGTATTAACTTTTTTTCTTATTTAACATCTAATTTGTTCTTTTAATCTCTCGATTACTTTTTTCTTTTCTTTAGTGGAGACACTCATTAATTTTTTTTTTTTTTTATATTTGCAAGTTTCAAGCTTGCAGTTTTTAAATTTTTGTTATATTCAACGGTAAGTTTTTTCTTGATTTGGGTTGGTTTGTGATTAATTCATAATTCATAATTATATATATATATATATATATATATATAACTCTATATTTATAATATATTAAAAGTGTGAAAGTTCTTAAAAATGCTGTTTGAATTTTTTGCCTTCATTAAAAGTCTTCTTCTGATATAATATTATCTTTTCATTATTTTTCTCAAATTATTTTTATTAAATTATTATTAATATTAGGACTTTGAAATTAATTAAAGTCCTTATTTGAGTTAGAAAAGAAATTATAATATTTAATAGTCTTAAATTAATTCAAATCTTACCTTATATATAATTTGTTAATAAACTAAATAAATGAAAAGAATATTAATTTGAATTGAAAAGGACACAAAAAATGTCTCGAGATAAAAAAGGGAATAAAGAAAAGAGGAGAATGAAAAAGAAATCTATAATCTATAATCTATATCTATATCTGTATCTATATCTATAATCTGTAATTTATAATCTATAATCTATATCTATATCTATATCTATAATATATTAAAAGCGTGAAGGCCTTAGAAATGTTGATTGAATTTTTTACCCTTCATTAAAAATCCTAACTTTAAATAAAATCGTCTTTTTACTATTTTTTTTCTAATATTTAAAAGCTAAAAATTAATTAAATATATTTATGGTAAATCTTTTCTTATTAGTTATTTTCCTAAAATAAGTTGGTTTTATTTTTATTTTTGGTGCGTCACTATTCTTTCAAGAAAGGATGGTTGACTTTAAAAAAATATATATTATTATTTTTATTTTTGAGTACGTTATATTTTCAAAAAAGAAAAAAAAAACTTTGCCTAAAATATATAGAAATATAAATATTCTATTGATATATTCTAATCTAACATACTCCTAATGTAACTTGACCTTTTGCTTTTTTTGTTTTCTTTTAGTATTTGAATTATACATAAAGATGGAACAAATACAATCAATTTGAAAAGGGATCAAGTCATGTACTTCTAGAAAGTGTTTTATTATTTCAAGTTTATCATCAACTTTTTTATGATATTTGAAAAAAAAATTTTATTTAATTTATGTTTATATATATTAGGTGTGTTGGTGGAATAAATATTTTTGTAACTACTATTTCGATATAGTCTATAATAATTTTATCAATTTTTGGTTTGTGTTCTAGATGAGTGTTCGAATGAATTTTGAGGAATTTTTGGAAAGAATTAGAAAATGCTGCAGAGCTGACAGAAATTACAACCCTGCAAGCATAAACCAGCGCCCATTTCAGAAAATTACCTTATCAAGATCAATTTGTTGTGCATCATAGATGCACAATGTTCTGACTTCACTGTCATAAAGACCTTTAGTAGTTAGAGATTTGTTCTCCTTTAACACTTCAAGATGAGCAGCATTCTTAAACAAAATCAGAAAATGAAAGACTAAATAGTTTTTCGTCAACTAAGTACAGTATTTGAATTTTGTGTATAAAGATCATTGCTTACAGTAGGATCATATGTCTTGCAGTTTAATATTTGTGACAATTTGTTTGGATTGATTATGTTGTATGGTATGGACATGACACAAGTTCAGCTTATTGAAAATAATGAACTTAGATAGGAGATTGTGGAGAACTCAGATTAAGAGTAGAAGGTTTGTTGGATAGTAAAGTAAGCGTTGTCTCGTATATTCTTATTCTTATTAGCATCAATGATCAAATCGATAATAATTATGTGATAAGTGATAGCTATCATGCTTCTTATATCCAAGTGATTTTATAAAATTGAACTTATTAAAGAGAGGTACACGCGCGAGGCGCGTACACCTAAACTAGTAAATTATATAAATGAAAAGAAAACTAATTTGAATTGAAAAGGAAAAAAATGTGTGGAGGAGAAAAAAAAAGAAAAAAGAAAAAAGAAAAAGAAAAAAGAAAAAAGAAAAAGAAAATTAAATCTAAAAACAAAAAGACCATAAAGGCTAATTTATTAAATTAAATAAATACAAACTGAACTGACAAAGAAAAAAGTAAACTAAATCTAAAATTTTTTATAAATTGAGAATTTTTCCTTTTTCCAATAATATGTTCACAATGTAGTTCTCAAATAATTTTTTCCTTTATTATCGTTGTTTATAAATTTGTTTGTGATTTAAGTTATGTTTTTTAAAATTTTAGTTTTTGATGTTTACAATCTTGATAATATCTACAATTAAAGAAATAAATTTTCTTGTGATTTGAGGTAAGTTTTCTAAAGTTTTAGTATGTTCTCGAAATTTATAATAATAATTCATGATGTGTTCGTGATAGACAATTGTTAATTGAAAAGTTTTTAGTGAAATATTAATAGTATCTAGAGAATTTTTTTTTTGTGTGTGTGTGTGATTTGAGATAAGCTTTCTAAAATTTTAGTACTATATTTTTTATGTTATAAAAATTAATTATCATGTATTTTTTACAGACAGTTACTAATTAAGAAGTTCTCAAGTATGTCCTTGAAGTTTAAATAATAAATTATAATATATTCTAGATAGGTAATTGCTAATTGAGATGTAAAATTACTATTGGTAGGTTTTCTTTTTTCTTGTCTATGAGGAAAAAAGGAATCTTAAAATCTATGGTGAGAGGAAATAAGGAAAATATTGATAGATAATTTATTTTCTTTTTTCCCACGTAAGATATTAGGAGATTTAGTTAAATTAACAATTTAACTTTAAAAAATATTAACTGAATTGAATTCTAATGACATCAAATAATTTCATCCGAAAATGAAATTAAAAGAGGTGAAAGTAGAATTGTAATCTAATGATTACATATTTATAGTATAATAAGCATATTTATTTATTAATTAAGATATATTTTATTTATAATATTGAAGTGATTTTATAAAAATGAATTCATTGAACGAGGTACACGCGTGAGGTCCGTACCCTAAACTAATAATAGAAAAAAGATTTACCATATATTTTAGGGGTTAAAAGTCCTTAGTTATCACAATTCTTTTTATATGTTTAGGAGCTAATATCATAAATATAATTAAATAATAAATTGAGAAAATAATAAAAAGATGATTTCATATATTACGAATTGTATATTAAAAAGACACTTTTAATATATTATAAATTATCATTATGAACCAAATATGGAAGAACACTTCTATAAAAAAAATAAAAAATAGTACGTGGACTTTGTATAAGCACAGTAACCTGACGTAACATTTACAAGAATATTAAGGATTTTTTTTAAAAAAAAATAAAAACTTCTTCTTTATAATTTTATAAAGAGCATTTGAAAAAGAAAATGCTAACAACTAATATAAAATGGAGAGTATAATTTTGGACAAGTCACCTACCAAAGAAGTGTTTATAGTTAGAAGTGAGAACCAATCAAATGTTTAACGAACTAATGTAATTAATTAATATACACAACAAACGGAAAATGACTTTTTACTATATTTAACTTCATCCACTACGCTTCATGTAATCTGGGTTAGGTAGCATATTTTAATTATGTTTTTCACAAATTGTTACTATTACAGACCATTAAATTTTATTTTTTTTTAGGAATGGAGTCAAAATTTTCATTAAGAAATATCAAAACATGAAAAAGTAAATTCACAAAAATGTCAATGTTTGTCAATATGTAATATATACACATAAAAAAAATTATCTAGCTTCTATTTATACACAAGTACTTGTTACGACTTTTAAGTTTATGAGTCTGAACTTATAATCTTTCAAATACTTATTAAATCCCTTAATAATTTGAACATACTCAATAATTTTTTTAATATAAATCTTTTAATCAAAGAAATTGGATAAGGCCAAATATGTAACTCAAACACTAGCTCAATAATTAAAATAACAAATAAAGACTTTCTAAATTTGTGATCTTAAATATGACATTACATTTGTCTGGTTTTGAATCTGTTAGAACTTGTGCTATAAAACATATATAAACTAGAATTTTATGACCATAAAGTTTCTCAATCATTCTGGACAGTAAGAATACCGCAGATATCATTTTTAAAGCAAACTAATAAGCGAATAGTATCAAGCAAAATGAATACGTGGTGTATCTAATAGGAAAATGTATTTCTTATATGCACTCAGAACTTGAGGGTCGTGAATTTTCAGGAAGGTCTCAACACATATATTGAGACCTAAAATTTTAAGATCTCACTTGAAAATCAAAGCATTCAACTATCTTTTTTATTTTAAGGGTATTTTTTTTCATCCTATATAAATTTTTATATATTTTTTATTTGATAATACCTAATATTTATTAAATTTAATAAATATTGAAGCACCAGATTTAATAATTACACCTAAATTCGCCCCTAAGCATTCTCCACATCCAACACTACAATTATGGATTCGAGTCACAAACCCCATGTTTCAAAAAGACAAATATGTACCTTCTTTTCTTTCTAATCTTGGTAAGGATCTAGTCGGTGCTACGCCAACTTTTGACTTCTATGATGATTTAACTAATTCTTGGTCGCTACTTTTTAGGTTTGACTAACAAACAATGCTAATTGAGGTTTGTGGCTATCGCTTCTTACTATTCGAAATATAGTCTAATCTCTGATTTGGTCGTAGATTTTAAAGTTAAAATTTAAAATTTGAATTGAAGTTTTTGAATTTGTAATTTTAAAATTTGAATTCGGATTTAAACATATATTTTACATAAAAGAATAATGAATTTTTGTGAGTGAAAGTAAAATTTCTCCTCAAAATCGAAAACCTAGTCTGAGCCAGTTTTTTAAAAGTTGAAAATATTTGAAGGCCATATTTTTAAATTTTGACCAAATCTCATGATCAATCAAATATTTGAAGATAAATTTTTAAATTCAGTCTAAAATTTTCTGATCAAACATTAACTAAAAAATGGAGATTTCTATCCTACAATATTAATATATAGTGTAATTTGATGACATAAGTTACTAAATAATGTAATAATTGCTGCTATGTTTATCTGCCGTCGGTACATCATATTATTCATATTCAATCAACATACCGAAGCTACTTAAATTTAAGTGAAAATATATACTACTGCAGCAATTTATGTATAGTATACAGCAATTTATCGTTGTAGTGTTTCTATAGCGACTCCTCTTCTTTTTCCGATGAATTTTTAACCATGGTTAGCACTAAAAAAGCATATGAAAAACACGTCATGTCATGTATTCATTGATTTACTATAAATAACTGGTATCGTGAATTCTTCTAAATTAAAGATATCTATACCTATAAACTATAATCTATATCTATAATCTATAATCTATAATCTATAATTTATAATATATTAAAAGTGTGAATACCCCTTAGAAAAGTGGTTTGAACTTTTTGTTCTTCATTAAAATACCCCCACAATAGACAAAATTGTCTTTTGCATTTTTTTTAAGAAAATAATTATCATTAAATTATTATTTTAATATCTAGGATAGATGAAAAAAATGGAAGAATCCCATATGTAAAAGGAATCAAATATAGTGTGTCAAATTTTTGATTAGAAATCCTGCTCAATATTTTAGGAAAAGAAAAAAAAATTAAGAACCACATTTAAAAAATGCAGGAGAGAAAAAGATTCCTAAGCAAGTTTCTAAGGAAAATTTTTAGGAACCAAAATATATTTTTTAAAAAATATGCATAGAAAAAAAAATTATTAAATTAAAAAATTATAATATTTAATACTTCTAAATCAATAGATTTTTAACTTATATTAAAAAAGGAAAAAGGAAAAAAATTAAGAACCAAATTTAAAAAACGCAGGGACAAAAAAGGATTCCTAAGCAAGTTTCTAAGGAAAAGTTTTAGGAACCAAAATATATTTTTTTAAAAATATGCATAAAAAGAAAAAATATATTTTATTTAGCTAAAAAATTATAATATTTAATACTTATAAATCAATTAGATTTTTACCTTATATAAAAAAGGAATATGTATAATTCTATTTAAGTTATTATTTGATCAAATTTTACTTGAAAAACATGTGTATTTCTTCTACTTCTACATTTTCTTCTTATTCTTCTTATTTTTATTTTTGATTTTGATTGATGATTAATTAAAATTTTCTTCTTGGATTCTTTAGGGTTTTCTAGTTTTCTTCATTATATGAATTTTCTTTTAAATTTTTGTTGATAACAATTATCTTAATTGTAAATAAATCATGAGATTTAGCATATCATCGTTGTGTTTATTAATAGACTTTAATGTTTTTTTTTTTTTTTTGATATAGGCTCTGATGGTTGTCCCACATACAAAATATGATCAAATAGTCTTTCTAGAGGTAATTTTAATTTCTATTATCAATTTAAATAACTTTATGTGATAAATGATGCTCTGTAAATTGTAAGCATATTTTTTCATTCAAAGTAAAAGTTCAAATTGGGACATACCTTGTTCAAACAACGATTATTTTACAGATAGATGAAAAGTTTAATTTTTGCCAAAGGATACTAGGTGTATATACTATTAGATCACTATAAAATCTGAACTACATTAGTACTCTAGGGGTGGTGTTCTTGAATATAATAGTAAATTGAATTTTGATTTTAAGGTTAAATCATTTGACTACCCAATTGTTCTGTTATGTAATATATACATATTATACTAATGAGGATTTTGCCGTCTCAAGGTAAGTTATTTAGACTTGGATGCAAATATCAGATAGAATCTAAATGTTGAATTCTTCATGATCTCAATTTTAAGATTTGAAAATATGAATTCAGATGCGTAATTCGACTAACAATAATTCAAATATTCAAAATACATTTACAAAATCAAAATTATAGATCTGAGTTTTTTGTTTCCGTTAAAATTCTTAGGAATTGTGCTATCCCGTTGTTTCCACAAGAAATAGGCGGACAGCGTATTGGGCTCACTTGTTTGAAATATATGCAGTAAAAATCAATGTCCTTAAAAAGATGAGGTTTCTATTAATCTTAAGATAATCCATGGCTAAATTTTTTTTCTTTTTTTTTCTTTTTTTTTTTTTATGAAATTGATATTGATTTATTTTTCTCTTTAATTGTATTTTCTTCAAAGTAAGGTCGTGCTGTTATGAATTAATTTGGATTGAATGAACGATTTATATATTTAAATTATGAAGTTCGTGTATTCTTTGCCTCTTTACAAAGCGTGTTCATTTTCTTTATTCTTTAAAGTTGATTTCACATTTGAATTATTATTTAATTATGTTTTAAATATTTACGACTTTAAAATTAATTTAAATTTTTTTTTTCTTTATTTAAACTAGATAGAAAGTCCTAAAATAAAAGTATTTCTTTCCTTGTAAGAATCCTTTCCTAAGATTTAGGATTTTAGGAGTTTAGAGTTTGCTTTGTTGTTGCGTAGTATAAGAGTACTAATTTGTTGTAGTTTCATTTCAAGTTTTTGAAGATTATTAGGAGTTTTTATATTAAAGTTCCTAACGTTTAGGAATTCAAAATAATATAATGTTTTTATATATTATACATATTTGCTTTGGCTTTTACCGAATTAATACAATTTTATATAGAACTCACGAAAATATCTTAAAATGAATATGAAATAAAATAAATATTTCACACACTATCATTATGATTTATATAAATACAATTAAATCTAAATGAAATGTTAATAGAATTTTTATACATTTTCGGAATAATATACGTTACAATATGGGAGGTCTCAACACTAAGTGGTCGTTTGATAGAGTGTATAAGATAATACTGAATATGTTGTATTAGTAATGTTGGGATTAGTAGTGCAGGTAATACTGAGATTATTTTTTATGCAGTGTTTGGTTTGATGTATTGAAAACAATATGTATTGTTATATTTTAAAAAGAATATTATTTTTTTACAAAAATATTCTTGACATATTATAACTTTGTGTATTTTCTTTGCAAAAATTTATTATTCTTTTTTTTTTTTTTTAAAAAAAAAAAGTAAAAATATAACTAATTATTTACTTTGGAATTTTAAGATTCAACCATTCACTTACAATTTTCTTTTTTGTTAACTTTTCTTTATTTCTTCATCATTTATTTGTTGTTTCCACTTTGTGATATCTTACGTTGGAGGGAGATACGTGTAACTTTTGAATGAGACAATAAAATTATTATTAACATAAATTTGTGTTCCGTAAAGTGTTAAAGCTAATTTAAAAAAATATTTTTATTTATGAATATCCTATTTACAAAATTAAAGCTTGTATGCAATCATGCAATTTATTTTTGGATTTTGACCAATAAGTATTTTTAAAGTTAATGAGTAGTTTTTTTATGACAAATTATTTGGAGGGATATTATTATCTTGATAAATTGAAAAGAAATAACTCACATTGAATAAATTGAAAAGATTTAGAAAAAGAATTAAAGAAATTTGAGGGCGTTTTCGTCTTGACACATTTATCCATGGATTACTTTTTGTCTTGACACATATTTATCCATGGATTCTAATCCATGGATTACTAATCCCACTAAATTGGGTGTATTAGTTATACATCCTATAATACCATGTATGATGTATAACTAATCCATGTATTAGTTATACATAACTTCAAAATTGCTACCAAACAATGTATTAAGTAATCTCACCATTTAATCCACGGATTATGAAAATAATCCACCCTACCAAACGGGTCCTAAGTTTCTTCTAGTATGTTTATGCCACGGTGCATAGTGTTGTCCGGTACCTATGCTGGTGGAAGGTAATAAGTAACCCATAAAATTAGCCAAGACGTGCGTAAGCTAATCCGAACACCACAATAATTTAAAAAAAAAATGATTCTGTCACCAATTTTGGTTGCCTTCAAGGATTAACAAAAAACACATTAGTTCCTTACAATCTGTAATAATAACAACTAACATTAGTTTGTTGTATAACAACACATCGTTACTATTAAGCAAAATCCATAAAATGATGTTTCCTTGCCAATTAGAGATTTAACAAACTCATAGAAAAAGACTTATAGTGTAAGCATTATTCATGAAATTTGTAGGCTAAGTGGGTGAACCAACTATCACAGGGTTGAGCTAAGTTTCGCCCTCTAATCTTCCAATTTTCTACTTCTTCCCCTATAAAAGCAAAGCATCACCTCTGCAATCTTTCACAAACAAGCACTGCCTTGCATCTCCTACTAATACTCGACTGAGTTTTAAAAATAAGGAAAACAATGGAGGTCTTCAAAAGCATCGCGAAGACTTCGAGTTCTTTCTTTGTTGTATGCATTTTGCTTCTCTTTGCAAATGCAGCATCTGAGAAAACTCACTACCATGATTTTGTTGTAAGCTATTCAAGATTTAGTTACCTTCTTTCTTTTGCTAACATCGTGTGTACTTAAACAAAATCTACGGTACTAACCTCTTGTTGTACTGGAACAGATTCAAGCAACACCAGTGAAGAGGCTATGCAATACACGTAACACCATCACGGTGAATGGACAATTTCCTGGACCAACATTGGAAGTAAACAATGGAGATACTCTAGTGGTTAACGTTGTTAACAGAGCTCAGTACAATGTCACCATTCACTGGTAAGTTCATGCATGCAAAGCAGAATGCAAGAGAACAGATGTTAATGAACAACACAAGATAATATTTCATCTGCAATGATTAATCTTCTTTATTCACTTTGTTGTGTTCAAAAAGGCACGGGGTTAGGCAAATCAGAACAGGATGGGCCGATGGACCTGAATTTATCACTCAGTGCCCAATTAGACCAGGAAAGAGTTACACTTATCGGTTTACCATGCAAGGACAGGAAGGGACTCTTTGGTGGCACGCCCACAGCTCATGGCTCAGGGCAACTGTTTACGGAGCTTTAATTATCCACCCAAAAGCAGGAGAAAGCTATCCATTTCCTACGCCCAAAAGAGAAACGCCAGTTCTGCTTGGTACTACTTATACCTTCTCTTTATACCAGAAGCTTAGAAAGAAAATGCTACTACAACTTCATTTGCTCATGTTCTCTTTTCCTTTACAAACTTCTCTGAACATATAATTTGGCAATGTTGATCAGGTGAATGGTGGAATGCAAATCCTATTGATGTTGTAAGACAAGCTACAAGAACAGGAGCAGCTCCGAATGTATCAGATGCTTACACCATCAATGGTCAACCGGGTGACCTCTACAAGTGTTCCAGTCAAGGTAAGTTTATCCACAGAATGTCGAAATAATGTAGCAAGGAATGTAAAGGCAGCAAGTTTCTATGTAGTATGAAAAACTAATTCCCACCTAACCATGTAATGCTGACATTCACTAAACTATAATTTAGCGTCTGACGTGCTCAGGACATGCTTTTCACATGAACCTTTTTTATGCAGATATCACCATAATCCATGTGGACTCGGGTGAAACCAACCTCCTTCGAGTTGTCAATGCTGGACTCAACCAGCAGCTTTTCTTTACTGTGGCCAACCACAAGCTTACTGTTGTTGGAGCCGATGCTAATTATGTTAAACCCTTTACAACGTCAGTCCTTATGCTGGGACCAGGCCAGACAACTGATGTCCTAATCAAAGCTGACCAGCCCGCGGCCAGATACTACATGGCAGCACGTGCCTACGCAAGCGCTCAAGGCGCCCCCTTTGATAATACCACAACCACAGCCATCCTTGAGTATCAGACATCTTGTTCTTCCAATTGTGCTAAGACTAATCCAGTTTTCCCGTCTTTACCAGCATATAACGACACAGCCACTGCTACAGCCTTCACAACCAAATTCAGAAGCCCAAGAAAGGCCCAGGTGCCAACTGAAATTGATGAGAATTTATTTGTCACAGTTGGGCTGGGACTCGAGAACTGCCCAAGTGGTGCAAGCTCAAGTAGCTGTCAAGGTCCAAATGGAACTCGATTTGCTGCCAGTATGAACAATGTCTCTTTTGTGCTACCATCCAATTTTTCGCTGCTACAAGCACATCACCAAGGCATACATGGTGTTTTCTCCACGGATTTTCCAGCAAACCCACCTGTAAAATTTGATTATACCGGTAATGTAAGCCGGTCATTGTGGCAACCTATTCGAGGAACTAAGTTGTACAAGTTGACATATGGGGCAAGAGTGCAAGTTGTATTACAGGGGACAGGCATCTTCACAGCTGAGAACCACCCAATTCATCTTCATGGATATGATTTTTACATTATTGCAGAGGGTTTCGGTAACTTCAATCCAAAAAGTGATACTGCTAAATTCAACCTAGTTGATCCACCTCTAAGAAATACAGCCAGTGTACCCGTTAATGGATGGACAGTCATCAGATTTGTCGCTGACAATCCAGGTAAGATAAATAAAAGCTAATATTCCCAACCCTTTTGTATACAATGTCACATTTCAATGGTACAAACTTAACAAAATTAACTTAAACAGGAGTGTGGCTGATGCACTGTCACTTGGATGTGCACATTACCTGGGGTTTGGCCATGGCATTCCTCGTGGAAAATGGAGTTAGTGAACTGGAATCGTTGGAGGCTCCTCCAGAAGATTTTCCTGTCTGTTGACGACTGCAAAAAGCGACATTATACAAAAACTCAGAGCCCATAGAGATATTACTTCAATAGATTTAGGCATTCAATATAATGTTCCCTACATGTATCGCAGTTATTGTTATTATAGATAACTGGGTTGATGACAAAAGTTGTTGATGAACTCAGCATTTGTCTTAGAACTAAGGCAGTGTATTCCCAGATTAAAGCAATTGTATTGTTAAAGTGTGATTAACACAAAAGAATTCATTTGAGTTTTGAACTAAATTTGAATCTCGCATTGCTATAAATAGTGGCAAGACAAGAAATGTAATCAGCAGCAGAAAGAAATTGCTCTGCATAAATTGGAGAAAAGAGAGATCTTTCAAGAAATTAAGCAAACGACTTCATATTGAGATATTAGTAGCACTTAATAAAGTACATTACGGAACTTTATTTTGAAAGCACTATCAAAGAAATCAAAAGTAAACAAGGGACTTCAAATGATACTAGCTCAACTATCAAGAGGGAAACGAACTGGTGTTAATGAATAATGCGAGATGACATTTCGTCAGTAATGACTTCTCTTCTTGTATTACATTTCTACATTTTTGTTTTCCAAAATGCATGGGCAGATGGACCATAGTTTATCAGTCAGCTCCCAATTAGACCAGGAAAGAGTAACACCTATCGGTTTACCATTCAAGCACGGGAAGGAACACTTGATATTGAGAACTCTTTTGTTACCTCTTTCATAACGACGATTTATTCTGATTTTGTCATCAAATTGCCTCTTATTATAGTTTATAAAAACAGAAGAATTTCAGATTCCCAGCTTAATTGGGAACCTTTTTATGATCTCATCCATATTGTTGATAATTTGTTGTTGTGCATCTGCAACTAATTGGCCATAAGAATCTCCATACATTTTCCAAATTTTCACTTGCATGAAAATAGTGTTGACTTTCCTTTCTATAATAAGTTAGATTTCTTTTCTAAATTACTAACTAGAAGGTGAAATACTCTTGAGAACAGCATGTTCACGCGCCTTAAGCTTTATTTTATTTTATTTTTCAGATTAATTTTATAACACCTCCTCAGATAGAATTAGTAGCAATAAACACCATGTGTCTAGTGGCAGAGTTACAAATTTTCTAATTAACAATGGACGATATACTTCTAGAAAACAAAAGGAATACGATAATAATACATGGATTCGGGTGATCAGGAAGAATTACTTGTAACGAAATTTCTTGAACATGTTTTGCTATGGGCAAAACTTCAAGGTTTGACAATACTTTTGACTTTTGACCTAGAAGGTTTGACCACGAGAAAAGCAAATGTCAAAAGTTTGACATGTATTTATGTTTTTCTTGAATGGTAATTATTATATTCGTAAACGGCAAAAAAACTGGTGTGGAATTTAAGTACAAGTCGCAAAAGACAAAATTATAGTCCTCTTCTAATCTTAGAGGAACTCTATAAATACCAATGAATTTCTGACTTATTAGCATATTCCTTCTTACACGAAAAGTGAAATAACCAGATATAGTCTTAATCGCGACTATAAGTAGGCTTAAATAGCATTTGTGATGTATACACAATGTATCTCACATGATGTGTAACCCATCCATTTCTAACTCTTTCTATCTTTGTTCTTTTCAATTTCCCTTTTCCCACACCTCTTTTTATTGCTTCTCCTGCTAGTCTCCACCAGAAAACATGTTTCAAGTAGTAAATAGGTCGCACAAAACTATCCGATTTGTAGTCATCCTATTTTAACTCTTGCTATCTTTGTTCTTCCATAATCTCTTTTCCCACTACCCCTCTCTAGTGCATCTCTTGTTGGTCTGCATTAAAGGAATCTCTTTTATTGAAACATAATGAATCTCACATGATATATACTCGTCTAGTGTTAATATTGACTCGTGTTATCTTTGTTTTTCTATATTTCCCTTTAATCAATGATACACTACCTCTCTCTGCCGCATCTCCTGCTGGTCTCTGCTCAAAAACATGTTACCTCAATCTCTATTTGCCCCTGTTTATATTTGGTTGCTTACTAGTACAACACTTATTGCGTCTATAAGCAAGCTCGTCACTGAATTTCACTAATTGCTGTCTTTGCATAAATGTCACTTATTTCACCAAATTTCAAACCTTGCAAGCCAGAGTCTCCTAACCGACAAATTTAAGAAAGTTATTGTACATCACTTAATTGTCAATCTTAAATGTAGGTTCTTTTGTCCATAAACAAGCAAAGAACATATTCTTCCAAGAGGTGTTATTGAAGCATGTATAAGAAGCTAGGTAATGACTCTAATTCTCCAAAAGCTAACCCTCAGATTCTCAAATCTGCTTGTCGAATTCAAGATTCCCTCTCACTGGATTTGACAAGCTGATTTGAGAACCTGAGGGTTTTGTGTTAGGGGAATTGGAGCCAATGCCAATCTCCTGGTTTCTGATGCTCGCTTCAATAACTCCTGTTCCATCTCAAACCATCTGAGGTTTACAACAAGTATTATCAAGAAGATAATCCTTCATAGGCAAAATAGAAGATAAAACAAAACATACACAATCTCTCCGGGAATACAGCTTTGTTTTCTGAGATACGTACTGCATCCATATTGATTCTCTTACCAGATTTACTGTAAAATATCAGTCAGTAGTTCTAAATTATCCAAGTCATATTAAATTACAAAGTAAAAGACTTAAATCTTTCCTCTTATGCTTTCGTTCGTTAAATATAACTAATCCCATAACCAAGAAGTCAAAATCCTAACAAATCTCTCCTTTTAAGCTTGTTTTTCTGTAAAATATTCATGATCTTTCTTCTTTTTGTGCATAATCTTCGTTCTTCACATATTCTTCATATATCTCTATTGTTTGTCATGCTTAAAAATAGAGCTTTTGGGTTAAAAATATATGAACCCTTTTTGGGTTAAAAATATTGGAGCCCTTCGTAGGGTTAAACGAAAACTTTAGTTTTAAAGATGTGACAGCAGGATTGTTAAAAATATGATTATAATATCTTCTCCACATGTAGTTGGACAAAAACGTCATTATCGTCAAACTGGTTGCATCTTGATTTGAAACCACTTTGAACCTATTTAATCTCCTCTCACCACACCATTGGACCTTTGAACCATAGACTCTAATACCACTTGTTGGATTCGAAATCAAGAGGGCGTTATGCAGAAGCTTTTAGTTTGCAAAACATATGACGATAAATCAGACGACAAAGAAAACAATTCTAAAAACATAATTTTATTATATGGTTTAGCCAATCGACCTACATATAAAACCTAATGTTATAAAAATATTAAACCTATTGGGAGAAATTTCTCCTTAAACCAGACTCTTTGATAATTATATTGTGGATGCTATTATGTTATTGTATGAAAAGGAAGGCTCTTATTTATACATGTTCAAAACCTTTTAGAAAATGGTTAGCCAAATATGAAAAAGTTTTATATTTTCATTTTAGGAAAAATAAAAGTAAAAGTAATTATGTTAACTTTTAATTTCCTTCCAAGAAAAATTAGAACTTAATTTTGATAAGAAAATCAGGCAAAAACCTAACAGTGTACCAAGAAATTTGCTTCTACAGTGAAGATTACTCTAGAAATTCCCCCAACAAAGCCAAGGAATACTGTTCAAATACTTGAGACACTGTCACCATCTAGCACTCGTAAAAGATCATATAGTGGCAACAAGTTTGTGCATAATCATGGAAATAAATTCTACCCAAACATGTCATGCGTTAGTTACTAAACTAGGATCAGCGCTTTAAATGATCTGGACATGTTTATGCAGATACTACCACAGTTGACGTGGACTCGGGATAAACCAACCTTCTTGGAGTTATTAACGCTGGAATGAACCAGCAGTTTTTCTTTACTGTGACCAACCACAAATTTAATATGGAAAAAGAAACACTGAGAGGTGCAAAGAAAACAATAAGTGAAAGTCACTGATGAGTCTGCTTAGAGTCGCGATATGTGGTGTAGCATGAGCAAGCGAATATTAAGAGGGGCAAGTTGTTGAGAATGAGAATCAAAAGCCAAGTAATATAGCAAAACATGCAGCAAAACATGCTGAAAAGAATCAAAAAATTCCTCCGAGGCCAAGTTCATATGGGCCAATGACGGAGCAGAATGTTGGGCTAATTTGAAGAAGACATCGCGCAATTTACATCAGTCCAAGAATACCAATTTGGATGATTACAAATCAGATTCTCAAGATTCTTATTAGCTATAAATATTTACAATATTTTTCTAGTATATCACAAGATATGTTGTGATATTTAGTTTCCTAGTATAGTTTATTTTGTTCCTTTTGTATTCTACCCGTACTTGTATATATACTTGTATTCTTGAATGACAAAAGATAGAAAATTTTCTCATCTCTTTCTTCATGGTATCAGAGCAATAGATCATATTATTTTCGCTCTTTGTTTATTATTTTTTGGCATTCTTTTTCTACGTCATCATGTCAAAAGAAATAGACACTATCATCCCAAGTGTTGCTGCAACACAGGCTGGAAATCCTACCAGTCTCGATTGCAGCAATCCTCTTTTTCTTCATTCATCAGATATACCTGGTATGAGCCTTGTGAATGGAAGTTTCGATGGCTGGGGATACCAAGGATGGAGGAGATCTGTGTACTTTCCGCTAAAAATAAATTGGGGTTCATCAATGGTACCTGCCCTGAGCCTCAATCCACTGCCAAAGACTTTGCATTATGGAGTAGATGCAATGACATGGTAACAACTTGGTTACTCAACTCTTTATCTAAAGATATAGCTCACTCTGTGATCTATTCAAGAACAACAAAAGATCTGTGGACAGATCTTGAACAAAGATTTGGACAATCAAACGGGGTAAAATTGTACTACCGATAAAAGAAAATAGCTGGATTAGTGCAGGCATCCAGTGATGTAGTCGGATATTTCTCAAAATTAAAGAGATTATGGGATAAGTTAGATTCTCTCAATTCACATAGCATTTACAACTGTGTATGCGAGTGTGAGGAAAGCAAAAAATGGTCAAGTCTATGGAGGACCAAAGACTCATTCAGTTTCTAATGGGATTGAATGATGTCTACGCTCAGGAAAGAAGAAATATATTGATGATGAACCCTTTGCCAAGAATCAATCAAACTTATTCTCTTTTACTTCAAGATGAAAATCAAAGGGAAGTCTACATTAATCCTCAATTTCAATCTAATAATTCATCATTCATGGCAGGAAATCAAATTCAACAACAAATATTTGGAAACCAAATACAAAGGTTTGGAAACCAAATTCAATCACAACAAAGACTTGGAAACCAGTCCCAAGGACAAAAGATTTCAAGTGGAAATTAGAGGTTTAATCAGCCATAAAGAAATGGAAAGGTGAAGAAGAAGAAATACAATCCCAATGTAAGTTGTACCTACTGTTTGAAAACTGGACATCAAGCATATAATTGTTATAGACTAATTAGGTTTCCAGATGATTTCCAATTCACAAAAGGATTACAGGGACCAATCAAAGGTAATGCAACAATCACAGATGATGAATATGGAGGTATCAATAATGGGAATGATTCATCTGATAGAGATATCATCAATCAGCTAAGTAAGGCTCAAATCTCACAAATAAGGTAGATATTCCAGCAGGGAGAAACAAATGCATCAGGAAGTGGTATCTCAGACATCAAACTCTGAAGCATTAGAACATATGTGTTTTGACACAAACTCTTTTCTCGAACTCACACCTCTCCTTGTGTCTCTAACCATAAATTTATCCAATTCTTACAAAATTAAAGTCACTCAGGAAGCATTAGGATACTCCCTAATTACACTTTGCAAAATGTTCTTTTTGTCCCTTTTTTCAAATATAATCTATTATCTGTCAATAGATTTTGTGGTCAATTTAAGCGTTTTCTTTCATTCAACATTGAAAGTTGTATTATGCAGGACCTTTTAATAAGGAGGAACAAGCTTTTAGTGAGACGAGAGAAGGGATATATCTGCTAGAGCCGGTCTTTCCTAAAGTCGCTAGTTTATCTAATGTAGTTTATTTTTCAAAAGAAAGTTTTTCCAGTCTTGTTTCAGTTAGTTTCCCTTTTTTAGCAAATGCAACATCTAATATATCCTTGTGACATGCTAGATTAGGGCATTTGCCATATTCTACAATGAAAAAGTTCAATTTTATTTCACTTCCTTCTGATTTTACTTGTGCTTGTGAAGTTTGTTTTCTTTCAAGACAAACAAGATTGCCTTTATCTACTAGTCAAATTGCCTCCAAAAGGATTTTTGAGTTAATTCACATAAGCACTTGGGGACCTTTTAAGATTTCCACTTATAATGAATATAAGTACTTTCTTACTATTGTTGATGATTTCAGTAGAGGTACTTGGACATTTCTGTTGACTGTCAAGAGTAATGCCTTCTCAATTTTGAAAGAATTTTTACTAATGATTGAAAGACAGTTCAATGTGAAGGTCAAAAAGATTAGGTCTGATAATGCTATGGAATTGGAAAAAGGAGTACAAGAGGGTGAATTCTTTAAATCTCAAGGCATACTACATCAAACATATTGTGTTGCTACTCCTCAACAGAATGGTATTGTTGAGAGAAAACATAGAAACCTATTGGAGATTACAAGAGCTCTCATTTTTTAATCTAATTTACCCAAGTGTTATTGGGGAGAATGTATCTTAACTGCCACTCACTTGATCAATAGAATACCTTTCAGAGTCCTTAAAGGACAATCTCCATATCAGGTCATTTTTAGGAAGCTTCCCATCTACAAAACTTTGAGAGTTTTTGGATGTTTATGTTATGCTTCAACTTTAAAAAGTAATAGGAGCAAGTTTGCTCCTAGAGCTACAACTTGTGTATTTCTAGGATATCCTCAAGGACAAAAAGGATACAAGTTATTTGATATTTCAACTAAGAAAGTGTTTGTTTCTAGAGATGTGCATTTTTTTGAAGACATTTTCCCTTTTTCCAAATTCAAACCAAATCCAGAACCAATTTTTCCTAGTCTCTCCTTTCCTGATCAAGAACTACAAATTGATGATGTTCCTCCTGCCACATCTCTTGTCCCAGATCCTATAACCCAAACATCCCCAGTTTCTCCTCCCAATAGTCCTAAATCAAATAATCAACCAATTCCTACTTCTAGTCCTATTAGAATGGAAACCCCTATTCAATCTCCCAGAAGGTCACAAAGAGAAAACAAAAAGCCTGCATACTTGAATGATTTTATTTGTAATTATGTTTTTCTTACAAATGTTTTGGATACTTATTTTGATCAACCTGCAGCATCACTGACTTTCTCTTTTGGGGCCTTATCATTGCAGAATCAACACGTACTAGGATCTATCAGTACATTTTCAGAGCCTACAAGCTATGCACAAGCTTGTTTGGACCCTAGCTGGAGGGAAGCAATGGACAAAGAAATTGCAGCTCTTGATGAAAATCAAACGTGCGAGGTGATGGTTCTACCTACAGGAAGGAGGTCTTTACCTTGTAAATGGGTGTACAAAATAAAACAGTATTCCGATGGGTCCATTGAAAGGTACAAAGCTAGACTTGTCATTAGAGGGTATATACAGAAACAAGGTGTAGATTACAATAAAAATTTTTCCCCCGTCATCAAAATGATGACCATTAGATGTATTTTAGCTGTTGCAGTTAAGAAAGGATGGCCTATTTCTTAACTTGATGTAAATAAAGCTTTTCTTCATGGCGACCTTCAGGAAGAAGTGTACATGAAGTTTCCACCTGGCATAGTTCCTCCCGATCTTAATCATGTATGCAGGCTAAGAAAGTCTTTGTATGGGCTCAAGCAAGCTTCTAGGTAATGGTACGCCAAGCTTGCAGGTGCATTGAGCTTCAAAGGTTATTCAGCTTCTTTAAATGATTATTCTTTGTTCTCTAAGAAGAAAGGTAACATTATTTCTATCATTGTTGTCTATGTCAATGATATTTTAATAGCTGGAATGATCAAGATGAGTTTTCAGCTATGAAATTGTTCCTTGATTCAGAATTTAGAATTAAGGACTTAGGAGAGCTACATTATTTTTTAGGAATGGAGATTTTGTGAGAATCACATAGATGCATCCTCAGTCAAATAAAGTTTGATTTAAAATTGTTGCAGGAATTTGACTGCACCAACTTGCCTGTGGTATCTTCTCCACTTGATCCTTCTTGCAAACTCACTCTTTCCATAGGACCACCACTATCAGACCCAACAATTTACAGGTGATTAATAGGGAAACTTAATTACCTCACTCATACAAGGCCCGATTTTTCATTTGTAGTCCTGACCCTGAGCCAATATATGCAGCAACCTTGTGTGTGTCACTTCACAGCAGCACTCCGGGTTTTGAGGTATTTACGGGTAAATCCAGGCCAAGGTCTATTTTTTAATTCAGATCCCTTTTTGTCTCTAATTGATTTTTGTGATGCCGATTGGGCATCATGTTGAGACACACGAAGATTAGTTAATGGGTATTTTATTAGTTTGGGAGGCTCACCTATTTCTTGGAAATCCAAGAAACAAGCCTCTATTTCTTTATCCTCGGCGAAATCTGAATATAGGTCCATAGAAGGGTTACTATAGAACTAACTTGGATAACGAGACTTCTTCAAGATCTATCCATTTCTCCATCACTTCCCATACCAGTTCACTCTGATAGCCAAGCAGCTATACACAGAGCACGCAACCCGGTCTTCCATGAATGCACCAAGCACGTAGAGCTTGACTGTCACTTTGTGCGACAATAGTTTCTTTCTGGCCTTATCTCCCTTACATTTGTTCTGTCAGTTTCTTAACTTGCCGATTTGTTCACCAAAGCACTCTCCGGATCATCGCATCATTCAATTCTCTCCAAGATGGGCGTCGTTTCCCTCCCCTCCATCTTGAGGGGGGTGTTGAGAATGAGAATCAAAAGCTAAGTAATATAGTAAAACATGCTGAAAAGAATTAGAAAACTCCTCCGAGGCCAAGTTCATATATGCCAATGATGGAGCAGAATATTGGGCTAAGTTGAAGAAGACATCACATAAGTTACATCAGTCCAAGAATATCAATTTGGATGATTACAAATCAGATTCTCAAGATACTTATTAGCTGTAAATATTTTCAATATTTTTCTAGTATAGCATAAGATATGTTGTGATATTTAGTTTCCTAGTATAGTTTATTTTGTTCCTTTTGTATTCTACCCATACTTGTATTCTTGAATGACAAAAGACACAGAAAATTTTCCCATCTCTTTCTTCACAAGTAGAGATTGATAGTTTTGTGCGACCTATTTACCACTTGAAACATGTTTTCTGATGGATACTAGCAGGATAAGCAACGGAAAGAGTTAGAAATGGACGGGTGCACATCATGTGAGATACATTGTGTATACATCACAGATGCTATGTATATGGCTGCCAAACGATACCATTAATCACCTTTTTTCTTTTTGCACTGACCAGCTATGTCAGTTACCTCTCAATGTTGCTGGAATCAAAGGCTTCGTGCCTGGGAATACATGGGATTTTATGAGTTGTTGGTTTAGGCAAGAATTGAAACAAAATAAAAAATAACTGGTGGCATACAATTTCTCCTTGTATGTGGTGGGTGATTTGAAGCGGAAGGAACTCAAGATATTTTGAAGATGCGCAAAATTCAGTCAAGAGGATTAAGATTGTGTGTCTTGTCATTTCACTTTTCGAAGGAATACGCAAATATTTTGTATGATTATAAATATATCACTTCATTAATTATATATTTGGACCGAAGGAAAATAGTTTTAAGGAGAATGAATATAAGTGAATCTTTTAGTGTGCATGTATTCGATACATAAGAAAAAATATTAATCCAAATTAAAAAAGTTGTACTCCCTCCGTTTAAAAAAGAATAATTTAATATTAATTAAAATCCCAAAATTGCTTTTTAAAATTCTAGATAATATTAAGACTTTGTTTAAGATCTTAATGATTACAACGTGTTCAGATCTATTAAGTGTTTGAATCTCAATATAAACAAATGTATTTAATGGCCTATAATGTCGAGAACTCCATTAAATACAAATAAAGTACGATATTATGCCCGTTTTGTTAAAAAATAAAAAGCATACAGAGAACTTAAAATTATTTATAAAAATAATATATCAACCAAATAAAATAAAAATTGGTTTTATTTGATTTCCGGTTTAAATATTTTTTAGAAAAATAACATAAATATACACCTTCACTTGCAGCATTTACACAAATTCCCATCCTTACAAAGTAATTACAAAAGTTTTAATTAATTATGTATCTTCGTTACATGAATCGAGAGCTAATTATGTATCTCGACATACCCAAAATATATATGGAGCTAATTATGTATCTTTACAAATGAAAAAATATATCTTTGTTGGATATATATTATGTATCTCAACAGACCAAAGATCAAAAAAATATATCGGGAGCTAATTATGTATCTTTACAGAGAAAAAAATGTATCTTCATTTGATGTATTATGTATCTCGACAGACTAATTATGTATCTTTACAAAAGAAAAAATATATATTTGCAGCTTGTATCGAGATCTAATTATGTATCTCAACAGACCCAAAATTGGAATTTTCAGTTATTATGTAAAATATCAAAAATTTCGATCAGTACTTTGAATGTACTGGTATGCTAAATGAGGTAGGCAAATATGCATGGTTTCATAAACATGAACAAATAATCGTCTAAATAGATATACGAATAACATAAGGTACTGAATAGAGTGCATGAAGTCTGTAGATACTGAGAATACAACAAATCTGTAAATACGGAGGATGCGTGACCAAGCATATAACATGAACTGAATGTAGTATGTAAACTAAAATACTGAAATTTTGATGACTGAATGTCTAATGTATGCTATGGTCATGCAACCTAAAACTGAGTTACTGAACTGATTTCTGAACTGAGATGGTAACTTGAGACTGTGGGAGGTATCATCTAACCGATATGCCCCAATCTGAGCTAATTGGGGTCTAACCCGTAACCCAGTTGGAAGGGTGTTAGTACAGTGCCATAGGTACTGACACTAGTTGTGTGGATCCACTATACTGATGTACTGTATTATCTTGAATGACAAAGGGTGTCAAGCCTGAACTGACGGGTGACCCTTGTGAGATAGTCAAGCCTAAACTAATGGGTGACTTCTCATATCCTACGCTGGCTACATAGTTCTGAAGCATAGGGACTGCTACTAATGGCTCTGTCTATCTGACGGGAAAGCCGTCATTCCTGCACTCGTTTGGTGCTAAATCTACTCCCAACATGTAGGCATTTTATCAAACACTTGTAATTCAAAGTTTAGTTTAATCATGGAAATGACACGGAACTTGAAGCAATAGCACGAATTCAACATCTATGATGCCAAATCGTGATTTAATTCAATGAATAATAATATCAAAGCATGTGAAATTTGATAGCAACAATAATTCCATTTAAACATAGTGTAGAATCCAAGTTCATGGAGATTCATGGTTGCAAACATGATTTAAAATCAAGATAACTTGAAAAGATCATAATTTTGCAAATAAAAATAGATACTTGGACTCCATGGGTGAAAGAAACCCATGGATGAACATTTAACATACCTGGGCGGTCGAATTCGTGAGGATTGAGGGTGAGTTCTTAAGATTTGGCCTTGAATTTTGAAGTTTAGGGTTTTTGTTCTTGAAGAGAATTGATTTAATTTGAGAGAATAATGTAAAAATGAGCAAATAATGCTTTATTAATGCTTAAATTCCGTGTTAAGACGGATTAGGAACTTTGGAAAAAGACCAAACGACCCTTGCAATTTTAAATCGTGGACTAGAAATCTAGATTTTTGGCCTTTGCGTGATGCGGTGCAATCGCATCATGCCACTTAAAAATGACAAATGGGACCTGAAAGCTTGGCGTGACGCAGTGGAATCGCGGAGCCTCACTAGATGGGAATTTGGCACTTAGCGTGACACAGTGGAATCTCGTTGTCTCATTGGAAATTGATAATTATGAACTGAATCTATGGCGCGACGCACCATTATCGCGGAGAAACACTGAAACTTGAAAATTGCCATTTGGCTAGCCTCCGTGACGCGGTGAAGTGCCAGTTGACATACTTTTTTACAAAATTTGCTCTAACTCTTCACCCGAATATGGGATTTGGGCGAATTTTATATCGTTGGAAAGATGGATGAATTTCGTACGCAATGGTAAGCTCTAAATTAAAAAATACTGAGTATTTAGAAAAAATTATATAGGATAACTCCTGTACTTAGAGCTAAATTAAGCTAGGGAAATACGGAGTATTACAATATCTCCCCCTTGGGAACATTTGTCCTCGAATAAGACTGATTAAGCTGAGAAACACTGATAGACCGAGTCTACACACTGAACATGCACAACTGAAATATGATTGCATGATTGAAATCACTGATAAACTGAGTTTTTCATATAAACATGTGTATCTGATGCATGAGTACATGACTGAACTGATTCATGAATGCATGACCGAATATGCTATGGTAATGGATACCAAGTTTGTAATTGTAACTAAACATGGAAATAAGCAAGGCTAAATCTGAGTTTGTGGAAAAGATATTTGGTCAGCATATCTGTTTCTGCTTCCCAAGTAGTTCCCTCAATGGACTGATTCCTCCAAAAAACTTTGACTAGTGGAACTTCTTTGTTCCTTAGTATACAAACTTGATGATCAAGAATTTCGATTGGAACTTTCTCATAGGAAAGACTATTCTGAACATCTACACTTTCTAAGGGAACAACTATAGCTGAGTCACCAATACACTTCTTCAACAGCGAGACATGGAAAATAGGGTGTATTGAAGTTAGTTCTGAAGGCAACTCAAGCTAGTAAGCTATCTTTATAAAATGACTGAGAATTCTATAAGGACCGACATATCGGGGATAACATTTCTCTTTTTTAACGAACCTCTTCACTCTCTTCATGGTAGAGATTTTCAAGTACATAAAAGCACCGACCTCAAACTCTAGATCTTTTCTCCTCACATTATATATGATTTCTCTCAGCTCTGGGCTGCCCTAAGCCTTTCACTGATCAACTGGACTTTCTATAAAGCATCAAATACCAAGTTAGGCCCTACTACTATGGCCTCACCTACTTCAGATCAACCAATCGGATACCTACATCTCCTACCATAAAGAGCCTCAAACGACGCTATCTGGATACTGGAATGATAGTTGTTATTGAATGCAAATTCAATCAAAGGCAAGTGGTCATCCCAACTACCTTTAAAATCAACAACACAGGCTCTTAACATATCCTCTAGAGTATGAATAGTTCTTTCTGCTTGACCGTCTGTTTGAGGGTGGAAGGTTGTACTGAGATAAACTTAGGTACCGAAACCCTTTTGGAATGCCTTCCAAAATTTATAGGTAAACTGAGTACCTCTATCTGAGATGATGGATAAAGGAACACCATGAAACCTAATCGAATCTTTGAGGTAAAGTTTAGCGTAGTCCTCGGTTGAATAAGAGGTATGAACTGGCAATAAATGAGTTGATTTGGTCCTCCTGTCAATGATAATCCAAATTGAATCATGTTGATGATGAGTACGAGGCAAACCCATCACAAAGTTCAAGTTCATTTTTTCCCATTTTCATGTGGGAATACTGAACTCCTGCATGGACCCACTAGGCTTCTGGTGCTCAATCTTAACCTGCTCACATATTGAGCACTTAGCTACAAACTCTGTAATATCCCTCTTCATTCCGCTCTACCATTAGATCTCTCGTAAATCGCAGTACATCTTAGTGGCCCTAAGATAAATAGAGTAATGCGCACCATGAGCTTCTGTTAGAATTTGTTGCCTCAAGTCATCTACAGCTGGCACACATAGCCGACCCTGACAATGTAGTACACCATCTCCCTCTTAGGAGAAAACTTCTACCTTCAGATCTTTGACTGACTTTTTCAGCTTCAATAGATTGGGATCTCTATCTTTCTTTTCCTTCACCTCGGAAACAAGAGATGATTCAAAACTACTTTGCACCCATACACTACCCTCTGCTAAATCGACTAAGCGGACGCCTAGTTGGGCAAGCTGATGAACTTCTTGAATTAACTTTTTCTTACTATTCTCAACATGAGCAACACATCTCATAGACAATCTACTGAGAGCATCTACCACTACATTGGCCTTGCCCAAATGGTACAAAGCACTCATATCGTAATATTTTAGCAATTCCAACCACCCTCTCTGACGCAAATTCAAATCTTTATAAGAAAAGACATATTACAAGCTTTTATGGTTTGTGAATACATCAACATGCACCCCATACAAATAGTTCCACTAAATCTTTAAGGCAAACACTATAGCTGCCAATTCAAGATCATGGGTGGGGTAATTCTTCTCACAGGGCTTAAGTTGTCTAGAGGCATAGGCTATGACCTTACCTCTTTGCATCAAAACCCGACCCAACCCAACTCTGCAAGCATCACAGTACACAATAAACCTATCTAAACCATCTGGCAAAGTCAAAATTAAGGATGAAGTGAGTCGAGTTTTCAACTCCTGAAAACTCTTCTTACAGGAATCTGACTACTAAAACTTAACTTTCTTCTGAGTCAATC
This sequence comes from Capsicum annuum, assembly GCF_002878395.1. Taxonomy (NCBI): domain Eukaryota; kingdom Viridiplantae; phylum Streptophyta; class Magnoliopsida; order Solanales; family Solanaceae; genus Capsicum; species Capsicum annuum. Next base: position 205,303,413 of record NC_061115.1, on the reverse strand, counting down.
TGGACATGGGGATGCAATAGATGAAAACCCTTCAACAAACCGATTGTAATAAACTCCTAAACCCAAGAAACTCCTGATGTCTAACGGAGAAATGGGTCTAGGCCAGTTTCTCACCACCTTGGTCTTTTGAGAATCAACTCTAATGCCATCGCCAAAAATAATATAGCCAAGGAATGCTACTGACCTTAGCCAAAATTTGCACTTACTAAATTTGGCGAATAACTAATGAGTTCTGAGAGTCTAAAGTACGATTCTGAGGTGATCTACATGATTATTCTCACTATGGGAATAGACAAGAATGTCATCGATGAAGACTATTATGAACATGTATAAGTACTGCTTGAACACGAGATTCGTTAAGTCTTTGAAAGTTGTTGGGGCATTAGTAAGACCAAAGGACACTAGAAATACGAAGTGACCATACCGAGTTTGGAATGCTATTTTTGAAATGTCATATTCTCTGACTCTAAGCTGATGATAGCCAGATCTGAGGTCTATCATAAAAAAGCAACTGGCACCCTGAAGTTGGTCAAAAAAGTCATCGACTCTAGGAAGTGTATATTTATTTTTGATGGTGACTTTGTTCAACTGACTGTAGTCAATACATATTCTGAGAGAATCATCTTTCTTACGAACGAATAAAACTAGTGACATAGAGGATTTGTACGGGTACTTTTAACACTGCCGTGGGACTTAGAGCATGGTACCCTATCCTGGTTATTATTTTTGAATTTGGGCACTGGATGAAGAGGGTAGTGGGGCTGAAGATCTTTGATAAAACTGAGGGCAATTATGACCTTCTAACCTTAGTTGACTGAAATTACGACCTTCTAGCCTTAGTTGACTGAAATTAAAACTACCCATTCTAGCCCTCTTATTCTCCCTCTCTCTTCTTGGTCTTATGCTTCTCAATCTGTTGAGCATGGAATATTAACCTAGAAAATTTCATATCCCTAATCAGCATTGCAGTCCTACACTCCTTGACCATACTATCAGATACACCAGACACAAACTTGCTCATCTTAGATCTACTGTCAGCCACTATATGAGGAGCATATCTGGCTAACTAAGTAAACTTGAGGGAATACTCCTTCACGCTAATATTGCGCTGCCTCAAGTTAATAAATTGTAACACCTTGGCCTCCCCCAACTCCAATAGTAAGAATCTATCTAAGAAGGCTATAGAAAACTCTTCCCATTCTACAGGCCCTGCATCTGTACCCTTATCTACCTTCCATTACTTAAACAATGTATGGGTTACATCCTACAACCGATATGCAGCCAACTCATCACTCTCACTAGATGTCACCCCTATAATATTTATTACCTTCTGAACCTTATCTAAGAATTCCTGTGGATTATTTTTAGACTTGGATCCTGTGAAGGAAGGAGGGTTAATTAGGGTGAAGTCCCGAATCCTGGTTGCAGCAGTATTGGCCACTAGTTAGCCTAAACAACGGTTAGCCTTTCGTACTGAGCTGCTATGGAATTGGCTAGGGTAGTGAACGCAACTCTGAAATTTGCATGGGAGACATGCTCATCCAGAGGATCTGCCTGAACAGGCGGAGGTGCTGGCTGGTTTCTTGTTCTTCTTCCATTTTTCTTTTTGGGAGGCATATTCTGTAAATGGAAGGAAGAAATAAATTAGACAGAGAGTTTAACATGAGCATCATAATCAATCTCACAACGTGAATACTGAAAGAAGGGAAACTTTTCCTAAATGCCTCGCAGCCTCTTATCCATAAGTGTGGCGCTCTACACACCCATACACAAGATTCTACTTGACACGATTTTCAAACTTCCTAGGACACTTTAAAACCTTAAGCTCTGATACCAAGTTTGTTATGCCAAGGAGTACACCCTGCGCGTCAGATGATGCTTATAGTCTCGAGGGACCATAAGCTAACCCATGAGCTAGTGCCTTCTGTGAGTACTGAATAATATAATGATAATGAAAAAGAATAGATTTTATGCCATAAGGTTTTAAGTAATGAAAACTAATAAAATCTATGAATGCCAAAGGGTGTCAAGCCTGAACTGACGGGTGACCCCTGTGACATAGTCAAGCCTAAACTGATAGGTGACTTCTCATATCCTACGCTGGCTACGTAGTTCTGGAGCATAGGAACTGCTACTAATGACTCTACCTATCTGACAGGGAATCCGTCTTCCCTGCACTCACTCGGTGCTAAATCGTACTCCCAACTGAATGACACTAAGTTACTAAACTATTTGGAGTTTAAATAACTAATCTAGTAATGCTCATAATACATTCTGAAGTTATTCTAAAGATACTGAGATGAGACTAATGTAAACAGGTATGGTGTTCAGGTATTCAAAACCCCCAGGACTCAAAAGCAATTATAGAAAATAATATCAAGCCTAAAGGACATAGCAGGAGAGCTTTTATCAAGTACTCATTCTTGTAGGCATTATCAAACACTTGTAATTCAAAGTTTAGTCTAAACATGGGAATGACATGTAACTTGAAGTAATAGCATGAATTCAACATCTGTGACGCCAAATCATGATTTAATTCAATGAATAATAACATCAAAGCATGTGAAATTTGATAACAACACTAATTCCATTTAGACATAGTGTAGAATCCAAGTTCATGGAGATTCATGGTTGCAAACATGATTTAAAATCAAGATAACTTGAAAAGATCATAATTTTGAAAATAAAAATGGATACTTGGACTGCATGGGTGAAAGGAACCCATGGATGAACATTTAACATACCTGGGTGGACAAATTTGTGAGGATTGAGGGTGAGTTCTTGAGATTTGGCCTTGAATTTTGAAGGTTAGGGTTTCTGTTCTTGAAGATAATTGATTTAATTTGAGAGAATACTGTAAAAATGAGCAAATAATGCTTTATTAGGGCTTAAATCCCGTGGTAGGATGGATTAGGAACTTTGGAAAAAGACTAAATGAACCTTGCAATTTTAAATCACAGACTGGAAATCCTAATTTTTATCCTTGGCGCGACGTCGTGCAATCGTGTCGTGCCATTGAAAAATGACAATTGGTACCTGGAAGCTTGGCGTGACGCGGTGGAATTGTGAACCCTCACTGGATAGGAATTTGGACCTTGGCGCGAAGCGGTGGAATCGCGTTGCCTCACTGGAAATTGACAATTGTGAACTGGATCTATGAAGTGACATTCCATTATTGTAGAGCAATGCTAGAATTTGACAATTGCTATTTGGCTGGCCTTCGCGACGTGGTGAAGTGTCAGTTAACACACTACTTTATAAAAATGGCTCTAACTCTTCACACGAGTATCGGATTTGGGCGAATTTTTACATCTATTTCTTGATTCTCTTACGGGTTTAAGGTAAGAATTCACCCTCTACTTTATCCAATTTCTTGATTAATTGTTCAAAAATCATAGTACTTCATTTAGCCCCATATTCTAACCTTTTCACTTGAATAATGTTCTTAATCTTAGAATTACTGGGTTTTCCCTAATTTCATCTTCAAATGAACCCCGATTCTTGATTTTAAATGAACTTTAAAGATTTTTTCCGATAAATCTCAAAAATAGTTTTTCTTCGATTTGAACCTCGTTTTGACTCGATTTAACTTGGATTTTCAGCTGTAGATTCCTAAAAATATGAGGCACACATTTTTGAAGTAAATTTATGATTTTGCCTTTTTTTTTGAAAACCCATTTCGGGGGTCCATTTTGACCTCGAACCAATAGTAGAAAATATGAATATCGTTAAGCCTTGTTTTGATGCATAGATTATATATTTCTTGATTTTAGTTGATTTTAGAACAATTCGTGAGAAGTAGAGCTTTGTGGTTGAAGTATTGTGGATCGATTTCGGCCTTTGAGGTAAGTTATGGCTTAAATCTTTTAGACTAGGATGGATAGTAAATGATGGTACAAAATCATTTTAAGGGTGGGAGATAATCATGAAAAATGGCTATCTATATGTTGTGCCTATATGGGAGCCTATATTTGATGTGATTATTGAAATTCAGATATTATGTAATATGTGTGACCGTGTGGTGTCCTATGTGATATTGATAACCTTGAAAACATGTGAATAATTATATTGTTTTGTTGAAATACCTAATGTGGTACCATTGGTCTATTGTGATATATTCATTATTGGTGTAATATACCACAATTACGATAAATGATTACAGTTGAAAATAAAATGAACAAAAGTGAAGAAAATAAAATAATCTTCTTGGCTGAGGCGCGGATATCTCGCTCTCTTTAAGGAGATTCAAGCTCACTGCGATATAATCTACGCCAATTAAGCAGTGCATCTCTTGAATTGTCCCATCCAGGATACAACATCCCATCAACGATGTATAACTCAAGCAACTCCGAATTAGTTGAAGAGTTCATAGCTCACCACACGAATACTTTCCTTCAACATGCAAAACTCTTTTTTGTATACTGAATATAGTTAAAGACTTAGAATATTTTCTTTGTCTTGACTCTCTCTTTCACTAATATATTTACTCTTATCATCTTTTTCTTCTCACTCACAATGTACTACCACTCATCTCACTATCACAAGAAAGAAAACACCTTTCATATAGATGTATTATTTCTTCCATCTAGTAAATGAGGAAGTAGTGAATATTAAGTGAGGAAGATGAATGTTTTAGGGGTTTCATATGTTTTATGAGTTACAATACATAAAGAGGTAGAATAATGGTAGAAGTTACAAGAAACTTATGGCCACATTCTTACCACTGACTAATAAGATTGAAGACACAAAATAATGTGATAGATAATGGACAAATAAAATGTTAGAAGTTACAATAGTTATCAAAATATAATGACACTACTTTCTTCATTTTATGTCCATTAATTATCATACAATTTACTTTTAATATTAAAATACACGAACATTCCTCTGCTCATTTTAATATTCAAACTAGTATATTGCCCGCGCGATGCACGGACAATATTAAAAAATTATAATCTTGTTTATTTTATCATATTGAATTCCTATTATTATTAGTTCCGAGCTCACAACGTCTTTGTAGTATAACAGCATAACCTTTTGCACTCGAATTCAACACAACTTGTTGGCTTCACTTTTAAGATTATCTATTTAGTTTACTATATGTAGTTACTTTAACTGAGAAATTTCATATGTTTTGTGCTTTAATTATATAAAAAAAATACATTGTCCATATTCTGAAAACAACATAAAACTGTGGATAGTAGATAAGTTTTCAAATTTACACACAGAATGGCACTAAAAAGTTAAATTTCATGCTGTAAGATTAAGCCTTTTAAAAAAGATATAATCTCTAGTTTATACATGTTTGACAAAGTATTCCATTATACAAAGTTTGACTGGTTTATTTTTAAACACCCCTTCATGAAAAGTCTTTTCTTACTTATCCTATGTTCAACTATATTAGATCTTTTCATTATCAAAATTCATCTAGCAGAAATATATGGTGATCATATATGTATGAAGGAAACAAAGGACGTCAATAAACAAACACATAAACTGTCTCTTTCGGGTGAACATATTCATTCTCCTAATCATATAAGAACACTTTGACTTCCCTCGAAAATTTAATGAGATTACAATAAAAAATAACTTCAACACTTTTGTCTTTGCTCGCCGAAAACTTGTGCATGATTTCCGCCCTCTGTATTCATATATCGAAATATAGTTATATTTATAGCAGTATTTAGTTAACAAACAATTCATTTCTATTCTTATACACTACCAAAAGACTCCTTATTGGTTAATATCTTTGTATCATCACTTGAGGGTCTTTGGAACCTTTAATTTGAAGAGAGCTGAATGGAGTGATGGTGTCTAATATTTGTCTTCCCACCCATGATTGGCATCTTCACCCATCTTGACTGGACTAACATATCCCAACTGGTAAGTCTTGCAAAGAATTCATTCGACATTGAGAAACTTAAGTTGTGTCTCTAGATGAGCAAAAGAAACATCTTCTGGTGGTAACTGATAGTTGTAAAACATAGTTTTCTCTCACAAATGGGGACTAACTTTACATTTAATTGCAATACAGTGGAAACTGTGACCTTTATGTTGTTAAGATCATCTGTCCTCTTGACCACCACTGATCTCTCAGCAGTGTTAAATACTCTATTCTGCATCTCCATCCGTTGTGACATCAACTGTCTCACCGTTCCACTGTACCTAGCAGCATGGACATTTTCATCACAGTTTGACACTTTCTTTGCTCCTAGAAGTAATGTATGGGAGGCAAACATGCCTAAAAATGTTTGAACCCGTGTAAATTTGCACTTCCTTCCGTGTGTTTGTGTACCAATTAGATGGGCATTAATGTGGAGGTTGTCATTTGAGAAAATAGCAAAGTCAGTTTCCTTTGCTCCACGGAAGTACAACATCATGTCGACACCACCCACAAATTTGGGATTGTAGCATAGAGCGCCATAACCATCATACCTAGCTTGTAGCCTTTGAACATCCTGCTATTTTTTGATACTTAATTCATATGCAATAGAAGGTTTATTAAATTGGCATCTTTGCTAGATCTTTAATCTTCTGTTAGAGAACACAAGTATGCTATCTTAAAACATGGTTTACAGTAGTATTGCGTTCACATATACCTGCTGTAATGACCTTTTCTAATTGGTGTGTCCCTATATTTTGACTTTAATAGACAACCTACTGTGCCAACAAAGGCTTTAACTATTTATTGCCAAATTATATACGGTGAAAAAAGTAAGATAAAATTTCCACTTAAGCTGACAATCATGAGATATAAGATCGAATTTGAAAACAACAATAAATCAAAAAACAAAAAGACAAATGCGAGCTCCCAATTTTGAGAATGAGAATAAAACAGAAATTCAAGGACAAAATATAATAAAAAACTTCATCCCTGTGCTACTACTCAGGCTTAGGGCATCTTAGATAAGTCCTCCGCTTGATTCTCCATTAATCCAGATGAAAGTGAAAGAAAGTAACTCACATTGATATACATAAAGTGACAGAAGTTTGAAGGTTGCATTTAATACACATTGATACACGCATTCATATTGGGTACTTATACTTCAAGGAATTTGAATAAATTGCAATTAAAACTGTATTATGAAAAAGCACAAACACGATAATGGATAATTTTACCAAATCGACTAAACGTATCTTCAAGCTGATAAATCTATAACGTCCTATGATAAACCTATGTGACTTTTCCATTTTCTTTGATCACAAAAATTTAGAATTGATCTTATCATATATAGAGAAATCATATTGAAACCCAACATAACACCAATTTTCAACTTTATATATAATACTGCAAAAATCGCATACTCAAATCAACAGCAAAAGAACACTACAGAGAAAATCTTTAAAGCAAGTACGGTAACTGAGAAAGAAATGTAACTGAGAAAGAAATGGACCTTCCAATCACAATTTGTAATTCTTGAAGATCAAGGACTCAACGCACCGACTGGTACCTGGAAAATGGACTAAAAAACTCAAACTAAATCTTAACTCTTCAACCAAAACAAATTGCAACATTTAATAATTTATTCAATATCAAATGAGTGTTTGTCGATTTGATTCAGCAAAGTTCGAGATGCTTATGGATGGAGATCTGGTGGTTCTCAATGATTGCGGGTGAACTCTTTTGAAATGGAACTGGAAATGGATGGTGGTACTCGGCGGTGATTCATTTCTTATTATAACAATTTATTCCATGGTTACTATATCATTTTTTTCGACCATAAAGTTTGTTAATGGAAAAATTGCTGTCTTGAAAAATAATTTTCAAAAATTGAAGTAATACCTAAATTAATCAACAGATGGACCTGCAAGAATAATAGTATAATCATCAAGATAAGCAGCATTGCAACAGAGATCACAACGGTCATCAAGAAACTGAGCTTCATGAATTTCAATCACATCCATCTATCAAGAAATCAAGTTACTTGAGTATAAAGATACACACACAACATTGCTAAAGATAAGTTACAGAGATCAGCACAATTGATTTCATGTAATACGAAGTTTTTTTGGGGACTAATGTTTATTCAATCTTAAAATACCAAACATAAATTCGACGTTCAATATTTGTTATGTCAGATCTCTCATTATCTTCCATATCTGCAACATTTAACCATGTAACTTATGCGCTCTAGACAATTCACATATATCATTGATTTGTAGATGCCTTATATAAAATAATATATTTATAGCAGTAGTGTGTAGCATGTGTTGTTCAGGAGATGTAAGAAAATCAACTAACTTATCAACATAAGATTTTTTTAGAGAAAAGCCTGCTAAGATAAGAATTAAATAGAACGAATACGCATAAAAATCTTCCTACAGCAAGTTAAAGATAGCAAAAGATGAAAAGTGTCCTATCCTATAAATGAAGTGAGTTGCAATACCTAATTAAAATGTATTTCAGTAGTGCCACACATTTTGCTAGACTCTCCACCCTGAAATTAAAAAAAATGGAAAGTAAACTTACAAAAGACACATTTAAGCACCAATTTTGAGGCATCCAAATAGAAGCATGAAGCAGGAAGAGAAGAGACCCATGAGAAATTTAGGATGAATCATCACAAAATTTCACTTAGTTCCTGATAAGGCTCAGGACATGCAGATTTGCAAACATTTAGGAATTTAATAATCAATCTGCCAACTCGAAATTGAAAAAATAAAATAAAAAATCGGGTCATCATCTAAATGGAAAAATAATGAACTGATAAATAAAGAAAAACCAAATGCAAAATTCGACAGAGCAAAACCACATGATACCCAAAATCCATTGAATAAGATATGCAAACATAATCAAAATAAAAGGTATAGAAAATTACCAATTAAACTGTCGAAAGTTAAAAAAAAAAAAGAAGGAAAAGATAAGAAACCGTTAATTGTGAAAATTTTAATGGAAATGTATGAAGAAACCTTTGATTGTGATTGAGGATGGGATATATTAAAAAGGCAATTCCTTTTCTACTTCAGAGAAAATTACTATGCAGTTATCTATTTTTCATTCTTTAGTTAATCTTTCAAAATTAACTATTTAAAAATAATAAAAAATTAAAGAAACTGTAATAGATATTTTAATTGATGCCACTTAGACGAATTATATATTGATATTTGGGTGAATGAGAGGGTTGCATCTTTTGTTATTAATAAGATATAGATAAGAGAGTTCACCAATTTAGTTAAAGGGAGACTATTATACGTAATGAAGGTGTGCTTTGCATTAAACCTCCACTTAGTAAAATAGTACCTTTACTCTAGAGTCAGTAGTGGTCTCAGACTTGAACTATGACTGCTTAATGGAAATAAAGGATCACTGCTTATACACAATAATCAAGGTGTTGACATAAGATTTAACAGGCAACATGTTACGACCATGTGTAATCCTAATTTTTTATGAGCATTTTTTGAAAATAAGCCCAATTCTCATAGGAAGCGGCCTACTTCCACACTCACATAGGTAAAATCTATCAAGGTGTTCTTGTAATTTTGACATCCCACTTATGTGAGATACAAAATTTTATTAAGATTTCATAGAATCAACCTTCATAAATAATTAAAGAAATAAAATGCACTCACATCATAGCAAGGATTAAACAAAAGTACATCCCCCACCAAGTCATCATATGATTCGTTCTTCTCATTGAACCTGGTTTAGGATATCTAGTTCCTAGGTTGGATTTCTTCATATATGACTCATGAATTTTTTATAGGCTTCATTCCTCACCCTTGATGTGATTCAGACATTTATCTTGCTAAGACCTTACTTAGTTCATCTGCAAGATAATCACATCATTTCATATACTCAAAAATAGTGGTACCACTTGTCTAGTATAATATCACAATATTATTTTATTCTCATGAATCTAATTTACTATTGTAATAACAACTTCAAACTTTATCAATAATATTGGTACTATCACAATAGCTCAAAACTAGAAAAATTAATTTCTCAAAATAAAGTGATAGATTAATTCACTTTTTCACTAGTTGAACCTAAAATAATTAGTTCAACCTCTACGATAGAGTTAGCAAATAATAATTTGCTTTTTCATTTCAAAAAATAGCACCAACTTTTTTTCATTTTGCATCAAAAACACTTTTAAGTACAGTAGGATATATTATAATAAAACAAGCCACAATTTTTTTTTCACGTAAATATACCTTATTTGCTTGTATAACCTGCTTAAGTACTTTTACAAAATTTCAGACCAAGTGCAACTAGCCACATATATTATATTTTATTGGGCTAGTAAAATCCTTTTTTTCATACCGCTTTTAGATATTTGAATCAAAAGGAGTTGCATAACTCATAAAATCAACAAAATGTATTTCACAATTTTTCTTTTTCACCATAATGTGACATGTCAAGGAAAAGTTCATCACATGAATTAGGTATTTTTCATTCCTAGAATGAAATTTATCTCACCCCAAATATTAAATGTCACATGGCTACTCAACATTTTTTATTTTTTCTTTGATAACATGTTAGAGCCAAATATAAAGACATCAAGTCATATGCAAATTAATAATGACATGTGATTTACTCCATAATAATTATGCATTTACAACACTTTTTAACTCATTCACAAAAGTGCAAATGTCATATTTTTGTGGTGATTTTTTCTCATTTCATTAGCACAACTATTTCAAGAATTTGAATACCAATCTATGATGATGAAAAGTAGTATCCTTTTTTCATTAAAAATATTAGGTAGAAGGTTTTTTACCTTTCTTGAACAACAAATAGAAAATTTTTTACCTTTTCTTCGCTTGAGTTGAGAAAGTAGAGAATACTTTATCCTTCATCTCTTCTCTTCCATCACTTGAAGAGACAAGTGACGTTAAGATTTTGAGAACTCCATCTTGATATCTACATTTTTTCAAACTGTAACAAAATATCTCCTTAAAATTGTTGGTGTAATATACCACAATTACAATAAATGATTATAGTTGAAAATAAAATGAACAAAAGTAAAAAAAATAAAATAATCTTCTTCTTGGCTGAGGCGCAGATATCTCGCTCTCTTTAAGAAGATTCAAGCTCACTGCGGCATAATATACACTGGTCCAACAGTATATCTCTTTACTTATCCCCTCCAGGATATGACAACCCATCAATGATGTATAACTCAAGCAACTCTGGATTAGTCGAAGAGTTCAAAGCTCCACCACTAGAACACCTTCCTTCAACATATAAAACTCTTTTTGGTATAGTGAATATAGTTAATGACTTAGAATATTTTTTTGTCTCAACTATCTTTTTCACTTATATATTTATTCTTATCATCTTTTTCTTGTCACTCACAATGTACTATCACTCATCTCACTATCATAAGGAAGAAAACATTTTTTATATAGGTGTAATATTTCTTCCATCTAGTAAATAAGGGAGTAGTGAATATTAAGTGAGGAAGATGAATGTTGTAGGGGTTTCATATGTTACATGAGTTACAATACATAAAGAGGTAGAATAATGGTAGAAGTTACAAAAAACTTATTGTCACGACCTGAGGCTACCCCCTAGTCGCGACAACGGTGCTTACAGTCACAAGTGACCATAAGCTAACCCATGAACTGGTATCTACTGTGAGCACTAAATAAAATAATAATAATAATAGATCTGTGTGGAAACAACTGATAAAGCCATAAGTTCTGAATACTGAAAATACAATTTACTCTCAAGTCTGAACAATTAATAAAAACTGTTAAAATAAACCAACTATCTAATTGACTGACTGAGTGTATAAAAGCCTCTAAACTTACTGACTGTGGCGTTGATGGGACAAACCCCTAACTAACTCCAACTGACTAAGTAAAATAAATGCTAAAATAACTAAATGAAAGATAAACTTGTCCTCGAAGGATAAGGACTCACCATTGCTATTGCAGTTGTAATGCTGGACGGTCTAAGTACGATTGGGAAACCGAGCATTTGAACCTATTATATTAAACATCATAGCGTAAAGAAAAGTATGCGGTCAGTACTTTAAATGTACTAGTATATGAGATAAGGACAGACTGATATACATGGGGTACTGTGCATACGAGATAATAACCAACTGAATAGCATGAGATAATTGAAATGAATACATTAAAACTATAATGTCTGAAAATGCAAGACCAAGCATATAATATTTCTGAAATAATCTACAAATTGAAAGACTGAAATCTGATAACTGAATAACTAGTAATCTGTATACTTTGGTCAAACAAACCTGAACTGAAAACACCCTTAGTACTGTACTGAGACTGTGGGAGGTATCATGTAACCTACATGCCCCAATCTTAGTTGATTGGGGTCCAACCTATAACCCTAGTTAGAAGGGTGTCAGTACTGTACCACAGGTACTAATACTAGCTAATAATATGGACCCATAAGGTCGATGTCCCAGAGGACTAAGGAGTCACCCTATACTGGCAGGTGCTCTCATGAGATATATATCGACCCTAAACTGGCCAAAAGAAATCTCAAACCTGTGCTGGCTACGTATTTTTGTAACTCAGAGATTTCTACAAAAGGGTCAAACCCTAAAATGGCAGGAATCCCTGGATTCGCTCAGTGTTGAATCCTACTCCAAACTGAATGACACTGACTACTGGACTAAACTAAACTTAACTGAGCAAGTGACTATTCATAATAAATAACTAAATGAGGATGCTCATGGTTTATCTGAAATCATTTTGAAGACACTAAAATTATATAAAAAAACTAGGTATCGGTTGTTCATAACCCACGAACACTAAATGGAAATAACAATAAGGACATATAAAAGCTTTGAAAACCATAATAGGGAATCATTTTTTAAAATCCAAAACTTCGGCATTTTATTAAACATATGAAACTCATGAACTTGGACATGAGAATGAGCAAAGCATATGAAAATAACATGATTACAATATTCAATTCATGACTTAGGGATTTAAGGTGAACATTATAACATTCAAAACATGTAAGGGCTCATTCTATATGAAAACATTTATAAACATTACTTATAATTGAAAAAAATAAGAGCTTCTTGGAGATAATTCAACTTGAACATATAGAAACACATGATTTGAAATCAAAAAGGATTCTTGGACTCCATGGGTGAAAAGGGCCACAGATGAACATCACATATACCTTAATAAATGATTTCTTGAAGATTGATTGAACTTATTAGCTTGGAACCTTGATTTCTTGATAAATAAGGTCGAATTTTTTCTTGGAAAAGGGGAGGGTTTTTACGTGAGTTGATTTGAAGAAGATAGGAAAATTATGCTCTTTTTTGAATTATAAATCATGTTTGGACGGCTGAGTTTTAGTGGACGTTCCAACATGGGTCAACTTCCAATGAATATTACTCATATAATATAATTATTTAGGTGACCTACTAAATATCAAATAAAAAGTCTTTCGGTCTTCTTTCCAACATATCTGATTTCACCTTAATCCGATATCAGAGTATAAAGTTATGCTCATTTTACTTTGGAGTGTCTCTCAGTCAAAAGGTGATGACTAAGTTGATGAGTCTTCAACCCAAGTTGTCAGCCTTAACCAGTAAATGGCAAAATCTAGCTAGATTTGATGATTAGGGTAACGGTTTGTCACTGAACTGATAGGTCATTAACATAGTCGCCAGCCAAGGAATTCCTACCTTTTAAAATTTATTTATGGATATTTTGATATTTTTCCTCACCTCAAACCCCACCCCCACAACTTAAATCATACTATAAATGCTATTTTCTCATCAGATATTAGTTTCTCATCACTCATTCTCCTCTCCACTCTCAAAAGCAAAAACAGTTAGGGTTTCTTTCAAAATTATGCTTCCAAGGCTTAGACTAAAGATATCTCGAATTTGGTTCTTCAAAAAGGTATGTAGAACTATCCTAACTCTCATGATCATAAGTATGATGTTTTAATAATCTTTAAATTGCATATGTCTGTATATATTATGGGTTTTGAAATTGTTTGCAGAGTATGCTTCATGAACCACTTTTTATGATGAAATTTTGTACTTACCATGGGTTTTTTTCCATAAACTTAAGTTATATTCATGTGTATATATGTTTTGAGTCTTAATAAGTAATTTAAGAGCATGATTTATGAAATTTCCTCTCTCATGGTGAAATCTATTATCTTAACATGTTATGAGTTATTCAAATGGATGATTTAAAAGCTTGAATTTAAATGCTTTACAATCAATTATGGATTGATATCATCTTATGATCCAAGAAGAGAGTGTTTTCTTGATTTATAACTATTCTTTATGTTAAATAGAAAAGTTGTATATGATTGATGAAAGAGATGGACACCCTATGCTAAATCCTTGACAAGAGAGTGTTTTTGCATAAGTTTTTATGTGCTTGAAATAAGAACTCTCCTATGGAATATAAATCTTTTTCGTGTTCATTAACATACTTTTGAATGAAAAGGGCTATGGACATGATTTGATATGATATGGCTTGCAAGTCTAGGTATGATGATACCTATTCTAGAGTGCCCTTAACATGAAAGAAATAAATATTTATAAGCATGAAGCATAGTCATAAAGGAATAAAATTGGGCTTAATAAGAGTTAGATGGTTACCCTAAGAAGGTAGTTGAGTGAAAGAACTCATTGCTGGAAATCGTGTTTTGCCGATGCGGTAATTATGATATATTATCCTACATGGGAGGATAATCAGAATATATGTTATGGGGGATGCCTATGGTATGCTCACATGGAGGTATACTAGTTTATGGAAACTCTAATCCTTGTGGCAAACTAAGATTGGGAGCTTGATTACTGAGTCAATGACGGACCCATATAGCCCATGGGTAATCAGAATTATAGTGTGTATCATCTAGTTCAGAACTAAAGCAAAGAATTGACTCCATGGTTTACAAGAATATTTTAAAGATCTTTAATTTTGACCATGTGTTTTTATATGTATTATGTTAAATTGATTTCACAATGCTCTCTATTATTTTATATGAATTATAAGTTAATTTTTATTAATTATGCATACCAATACATTCCAAGTATTAACCCCTAATAGTACAGGTTCTGAGGCACGTTCCCGTGGTTTATTACCTTAGTAGAACATTTGGAATATGACAGAGTTGGTGAGCCATCCATATTTCGAAAGACAATTTATTTATAGGTTGACTCTTTCAATTTATTGTCCAGTTGAGGGGCCTTGTCCCGACTTAGACAGTTAGTTTTTAGTAGTGTCTTCATAGACGTGATTTGACTATTGTATTGTCATAAAACTATTGACGTAATTTCAATTATAAGAGTTCCTTGATTTCATTATATATTCCTCACTTTTTTTTTCATATGTATTATGTTCATGATAGTATGCTAAGGGGTCTTTCCAGCCTTCGTGATTTAGAAGGCTAATAATTAGGAGGCTACCAGACATTTAGGAGATATTTCCCATTCTTTCATACTCTAGAGTATGCAATAGTGTTCTCCATATAAAAGTCATACAAATTCCTTCCTTGCTCTAATTTTATAGGTCATCCATCATTGTCGAGGCAGTACAAGTTCAAAAGTTTAGATTTTTAACGATGTGGTCCTTTTTGATTGAGTTATTCATGAAGTCATAAAATAGCACAAAAACTTGAGAGAAATCCAGTAGTCCATCAAGTGTCTTAACTTAAGTGTATACCACTTTTATATTAGTCATTCATTGAGCCTAAGGTAAGAAGTGTATTCAGTCCCTTTTCAAAAGCTTTGGTGTAGATGTCATGCTTAAGGGTAATGATATGTAGCAAAATATTGGAATAGTATTTCACCTGAGTAGCAGTATATGTTAAGGTGTTATAACCTATGAGTAGTAAGATGGTTCCAAAGTTAGTGATATGAAGTCATAAGTTTAGAAGTCAGAGTGAGAGTAAATTTGAGTAAGAAGGCTGGTTTTAGTCGTATAACCTTTGAGTGAAGATTGTAGCAAGATTTGAAAATTGTGTGGTAGTTCGTAGAGGAAGTGATTAACTATGATAATCATTTTTTTAAATAGGAAAGGAGCTCAGGATTGATGGTTTTGATGGTTATAACATTATTTATAGGTTGTGAATGGGATGATAGAGTGCCTTATAATTTATGATTTAGAATTCTTTGGGAAAATCTTAAAACAAGGGACTCGGTGATGTTTATAGAATTTTGGAGGTAGTTGGAATATATGCATAGGTAAGTAGATATGATATGAGAAAGTAGAATATGCTAATAGATCTTAATGGGTTACATTATAAGAGTAAGGTCAACTAATCATATTATGTGACTTTACCCTTTGATGCTACTTTCTCTAGTAGTTGTAAACTAGTACAGTATATGAGAAAGCATGTAATGAATATTAAGCTGTAGTACTAATGTTGTGAAGTAAAATATGCTTTTATTTCATAGTCAAAGGAAATAAGAAATTAGGTTGATTTCTCTATTCAATGGACTAGTATGTTATGCGGGATATTTCATCAGTTGTACAGTATTGGTGCTAGAAACTAGGTTTGGACTTTAGATCTAGATTGTGGTGGTAAGAATGTTAACTCGAGGATAGTGATATGAGAATTATAGGAGTAAGTTAGTAGGCTTTGTTTAATGTATGCCACAACCTAGGTTGGCAACTTATGGAAAAATTGAGTGAATAATTGTGATATTTATACATGAGGACTAGTGTTAAAATAATGAATTGTGTCTAAGCTGTTAGGCAAATAAAAGTGTTAGGTATATAAGAATAAGTTGAACCCAGGCATAATGTTGTTAGATGAGGTTTTATGTGTCTAAGTGTCATATGTACCTAGTTCACATTCTTGAATTTCTTAGTATGGATAAGTATAGAGAGTTTCTATGTGGTGTTCTTTAGAGCTAAATTGAGGGAAATATAGATAGATTTTGCAGCTCTTGGTCTAGTTTTAAGAACTTTATTAAGTTGTGAGGATATGCAATTAGAGGTGTAGTGGTAGTATACTAAGTAGTGGAGAATGGATTGTTATGAGTTAAGAAAGATGGATATGTATGCTCATAAGAGCGTGGGTTATTAGGTGATGCCTATGGAACTTTGGAAATGTTAAGATTAGTATCCCTGAAGGGTAGTGTCTTCATATTATAACTATCAGGGGAGTTTGGCATTCACATTTATGGCAACAACCCTATTGTGCTGAGTGTTGCGCGTGTAGATTTAATTAGAGGA
Organism: Capsicum annuum; assembly: GCF_002878395.1. Lineage (NCBI taxonomy): Eukaryota > Viridiplantae > Streptophyta > Magnoliopsida > Solanales > Solanaceae > Capsicum > Capsicum annuum. The sequence goes on along the minus strand of NC_061115.1, from coordinate 205,286,265 downwards.
TATGTCCTCAAGTCTAGGATAGTGACCTTTGAGAAAAGGGGAGATTTTGAATTAAGGCAGATCTCAAATTTTCTCATAATGGTAAGCTTTCGGGAAGAGCCATGATAACTCTATTCTTATTCTAGAAAAATTCTCCAACTTCAGATCAAGAGGACATTCTACCAATGTCTTATGTATTTAAATTATGTCTATGACTAAGGTACGAGTTCTCTATGAAAATTATGTCCATGATCCAACCCTTGAACTAGAATCAATAACGTCTCTCAGCAATTCAAGCTTCCAAGTATTCAAGCTTCATATTATGATGCTCATGATCCATAAATTCATGTCTCACTTTATTCTTAGTAAGAAACTATACTCTCTATATATTACCAATTCATTTTATGTTATGTCTTATTCCAAAGTGATGCCATATGTGCAAACTCATGACCATTCTTAGTTCTTAGGATAAGGAGAAATAGCTTCAAACAAAATCCTTGTCTTATTTCTTCAATATATAAATCTCGGCTTTATGTTATATGACCCCTAATATATGCACTTGTGTCTCTCTTTTATGCCCGAAAGACCCTCTATTTGTTGATTTAGGTGTTTGCTAAGAGATATTTCATGCCTATTGCATTATCTCTTACTTCGCAGGTCTCAATTTGAGTAGTGTGATAAATAGGAGTCAAAAAAATTGAGTAGTGTTACTTTTATTTGTGATGCTTATGCTCTAGTCCCTAGCCCTCTTTATGTTAGTATGGTAGTGGTTATGGCATCATAATAATGTCTTAGATAAGAGAGTAAAGTTTTCTTACCATGTTCAATTTTAGTTTGGATACTCGAGCTAAGGTTATAGATTAAGAGGTGATAACGCTCAACTTACACCTCAATTTAGTGCAAGGCGGTCTTCGTCAATATATTTACACAACTTTGGAGTCGGAGTCAAATCCATAGGGAACAATGTAAGTGGCGATTAAATCAATTTGAAACTATAGCTACAAGTTAAATTCAAACAATTGGCACAAAAAGAAAGTAAAGTGGGAGTTTGAGTTTAACACGTAATTGTTTGTCACTTTGATTTTGATGTTTGTAACCAAGATTTTTTGAAATAACCAGGATTATGTTCACTAGGGCTTACGGTACATGATAGATGCGAAAATTTACTCAAGATTCTCACGGTGGTTAGGATGACAAGCTATCTTTATCGATGGTATACTCAAATGTCTCTCGACCTATTCAAGCATCTAATTTCCTAATCCTCTCGGAATTAGGGAATCGCTTATCACTACACAGATTTTACCTCAGGTTAACCAACCTTGGTACAATGCTGATTATTAAATAAAGCCTTTCCGAGTCCCTATTGATAACTCACTTCCTACTATTTATGATTTCTTTCTCAAGCAAACTAAAGTAGGTACACCTATTGTTTGCAACCAACGGACATAAATTACAGTCTCAGAATTATCAAGAAATCTTAACACCTATTAAACCTTGAATAATTAATTTAACACCTTATCATGACCTAACCCTAGATTCCATAATCCAGGTTACAGGAGTTTAGCTACTCATGATGCAAGAAACAAGCATGCAATTTGCATTCATAACTGAAAGGATTAACTTACAATGATGAATAGAATCGAAAGTGAACTTGTATTTGAATCACAAGGCAAAACAGTGAAATATTGTTCTTGAGATAGGGAGGAAAGAATATCGTTCTTTCTCCTCAATTATAGATGAATAGTTCTCCAAACCCTAAAAGTGTTATAAATACTTAATTCTAAATAAGGAAACCATAATTAAGGTTTCAGTTTTCTCTTCGAAATAGAGGACGGCGATTTTAATGGTGTGTCAGAAGTCTGACGGCGTGTGCAAGATGTCGTCACATCCTTACTGAAAATCAGCATAATCTGCTTCAGGTTGACGGCAAAATTTGACAGCGTGTCAAATATGTGACGGCATGTGAGAAATGTTGTCACATCCTATTGGAAATCATCATGTTCTGCTTCGAGATGATGACGATTTTGACGCCTTGTCAAAGTTGTGACGGTGCTTCAGAAATGTCGTCACACTTCACTTTAATTCTTCAGCTTCTGTCTAAGCTTGACAAAAGTTATGAGAGCCTTTCACATGTTTGACGGTGCTTCAAAGATGTCGTCAACTACACTTCATCTTATTTGCACCAGATTTCAACTGATTTTGTTCTTCTTTCCTTTAGTTTCCTCCCCGATCACTTACATATGCATTAAAACAATAAAAACAATCAAAAATAACAAAATTTGCTTAAGACTTCATAAGTATTTAGAGTCAAAAGCCTCAAATGTGTTAGCATCTGCTCACACATCAACACCCTCAACTTAAAACAATTGTTTGTCCTCAAGTAACCAAAACACAACACTACGATGCTTAACCAAGGAATACATAAGATACCCATGGCAGTTGATTTTCAATTTTAGCTCAAAACACATGGCACTCTTCAAGTTCAATTACTTATAAACCAACTATATTTATAAATAAAGATCCACAATGTGAAACAAAGGAATCAATATTTGGCATCAAGTTAGAAACAACAACCATGCATATATACAAGTTACACTACCCAAACAAGTAGGCAGCTAGAACCTGTGTGCCCTTACAACAAAGAAGTCCCTCCTAACTCATGTATGAAATCAAGTATATCAATGCAGGGACGGTCAAGAGACACTCACTCTCAGAAATTAATTCCAATCAATGTATGTCAAATACCATATGCTTGCCCTTATTTTCATTACCAAGGCTTTCAGAGGATCACTATAGGTCTTTTTCTTCGGCTTGTACTGTAGGATTGGGGCTGGAATGGTGTTCACGGATATTTAAAGTGACTAAGCCTCCTTGATACTACACTACTCTTTTGGGGTCCCACCTCTTAGCCTTTTTCCATTTTTCATTCATTATTGATCAGACATATTTCGGATGAGTGCGGTCTTTTTTTTAACACTTCGTTCTTTCTTTTCACAGTCTTTTTCTTTTCTTATTCTTTTTCTATGACATCCATCATTTAAATCTTTTCTTTTTATTCAACCTCTCTTCATACACATTTCACATCACGCACCCCTATGATAGCCACCCTCAACTTTGGTTATTTGCCTAAGTCAAGGTGTACAATATCCAAGGTGGACCAGGGCCAAAACAGGTTTATTCTGAGTTAAATGGGAAGGTGACAGGTGTCAGAAAAAAATTAATCTATTCAGGCTCAAAAGAGGGATCAAGGGAGATATCATGCATACAGGGTAGATAATTTAGGCTAAAAGTGGACTAATATCAACAACGACCTATGATCCTTTCCTAACCCCTATCTTTCAACCAAGGCGAGACTAACCGAGAAAGTTCTAGATTCAACATACAAAGGGAACTGAGTTATCAGATGGCACAAAGGTACATCACAAGCTACTACCTATCCGGTTCATGCAATTGTTAGCAATGATTATCATGTCCCTAGAACTAATACCATAAAAAGATTCACAATAGCCACATATAGATGCACATCACATAGTTATCAGATAGACAGCTGGAGAGGTATTTGTCATTCTAAGAGAAATCAACAAAATATATCAACTACCCTAGATACTTATTTTTCCCTTAATTAATCACAACCCATCATAAAACAAAACACAATACGTCTAAATATGCTGGCTCTGCTAGGAACAATACTCTGGGGAAAAGATGCACGACAACAAAAACCCACGGAGGACATTAACACCCATAAGTAGCCCCACCCTCAACTTAAATCATGAAATGTCTCCAATGCGTCAAACCAAAACAAGAAAGTTAGAAATAAACATGTGGCACCATGGATGCGAAGATCTGATATCAATCACATAAGACTAATACAAACAACAAAATACATTGGGTTGCCTCCCAAGCAGCGCCTGGTTTAACGTCGCGGCACGACTCAGTTATCTTAACTACTCAGACATCATCAAGATTCTCTGTTGATAATTATTTATGTCTCCACTTGGAGGATTTAAAATGCTGGCCCAACTTTTGATCAATACATCTTCGGGGTGTGTTTGTCAAATGTGAGGGAATGACAAGGAATGTTCTATCACGCCACTTCGAAGGCTTAAACTGCTTACCCAATTTTGCATTAAACATTCGTGTGGGCTCATTTGGCAACGTTGAGAATCTTAAACAGCCACTAAATGGACATCAATCTTTAAGATCCTTGGCCTTCAATATTGGGGTTGTAGTAAACCCTTTTGGAAGGATAAACTCCAAAATGTAAGAATCTTCCTCCTTATTTTCAAAATTCATCATTTGCTTGGGTGATTCGACTTTCATCACATCCACTAAGAATAATGTTGAAAAGTGATTCGAATGAGGACTAACCCTCAATTTTAGAATAATTTCCCTATTAGTATTTTTACCCCAAAATGGACTAGAGTTTTCACGAGGTTTGTGATTGATTTCTTCTTTTGACTCTAATACCATTTCCTCATCCTTGGCATCTTAATTCATGAATGGTTTGGTTGGTTGGTAAATCACCGAGGGTTGCTCAACATCAAGCTCATCATCAACATAGGATTTTTTCTCTTCATCCTTACACTCTTCCATTATTTTAAATAATTCCACAGACAAGATATCATCTAAACATAATGTAGAAAAGTGTTTTGGATAATTGACCTCGATATCCATCTCTTCTATCTTTTCTCTTCCCTTGTTAAATGCCCTAATGTCTGGACGTATTTCAGATATGGTATCATTCGTTGTGTCTATACGATCCAACATTAGTTGAAGCATAGCTTCAATGTTACTCTTTTCAGTGCTTCGTTCTTCCTTTTCTTGACCATAAGACCTGTCATACTCATAAGAAGAACTAGAACTTGGGTTAGCGCAATAGGGGAGGGGGCATTTGGGCAATCACTCCAATGTCTATCTTGACTACTATATAAAGAACAATTATACTCCCGGTAGTATGGAGATGGTGCACACATCTCTCTCCAGGGAGCATATCTACAGTCTTACCAAAAATGGGGTCCATCACAATATGGAAATGGATCATCCAGATAAGATTTCCAACCATCAAACTCAGATTCATTCCATGATACCATAGTAAAAAATAAACAAAAATAAATAAAATCTACCTAACACAAGAAACAAAGAAAATCACAAAAAAATATTTACAAGTTTGAATTCAAGCAGGTAAGCTAAAATTCCAAACTAACTTAATACGCCAAAATTCTCCCCGGCAACGGCGCTATTTTTGATAACGCTCAACTTACACCTCAATTTAGTGCAAGGCGGTCGTCGTTAATATATTTACCCAACTCTGGAGTCGGGGTCGAATCCACCGGGAACAATGTAAGTGGCGATTAAATCAATTTGAAACTATAGCTACAAGTTAAATACAAATAATTGGCACAAAAAGAAAGAAAAGTGGGGGTTTGAGTTTAACACGTAATTGTTTGTCACTTTGATTTTGATGTTTGTAACCAAGATTTTTAGAAATAACCAGGATTATGTTCACTAGGGCTTACGGTACATGACAGATGCTAAAATTTATTCAAGATTCTCACGGTGGTTAGGATGACAAACTATATTTATCGATGGTATGCTCAAATATCTCTCGACCTATTCAAGCATCTAATTTCCTAATCCTCTCAGACTTAGGGAATCTCTTAGCACTACACAGATTTTACCTCAGGTTAACCAACCTTGTTACAGAGCTGATTATTAAATGAAGACTTTCCAAGTCCCTATTGATAACTCACTTCCTACTGTTTATGATTTCTTTCTCAAGCAAACTAAAGTAGGTACACCTATTGTTTGCAACCAACGGACATAAATTACAGTCTCAGAATTATCAAGAAATCTTAATACCTATTAAACCTTGAATAATTAATTTAACACCTTATCATAACATAACCCTAGATTCCATAATCCAGGTTACAGGAGTTTAGCTACTCATGACGCAAGAAACAAGCATGCAATTTGCATTCATAACGAAAGGATTAACTTATAATGATGAATGGAATCGAAAGTGAACTTGTATTTGAATCACAAGGCAAAACACTAAAATATTATTCTTAAGATAGAGAGGAAAGAATATCGTTCTTTCTCCTCAATAATAGATTAATAGTGCTCCAAACCCTAAAAGTTCTATAAATACTTAATTCTAAATAAGGAAACAAAAATTAAGGTTTCAGTTTTCTTTTCAGAATAGAGGACGGCGATTTTAATGGTGTGTCAGAAGTCTGACGGTGTGTGCAAGATGTCGTCATATCTTTACTAAAAATTAGCATAATCTGCTTCAGGTTGACAGCAAAATTTGACAGCGTGTCAAATATGTGACGGCATGTGAGAAATGTCGTCACATCCTTATTAGAAATCTTCATGTTCTGCTTCGAGTTGATGACGATTTGACACCTTGTCAAAGTTGTGACGGCGCTTTAGAAATGTCGTCACACTTCACTTCAATTCCTTAGCTTTTGTCTAAGCTTGACAGCAATTATGAGAGCCTTTCACATGTCTGACAGTGCTTCAAAGATGTTGTCAACTACACTTCATCTTATTTGCACCAGATTTCAACTGATTTTGTTCTTCTTTCCTTTAGTTTCCTCCTCGATCACTTACATATGCATTAAAACAATAAAAACAAGCAAAAATAACAAAATTTGCTTAAGACTTCATAATTATTTAGAGTTAAAAGCTTCAAATGTGTTAGCATCTGCTCACACATCAAGAGGGAAGGAAGAGATGAACATTTTTTATGTGAAATATTTAGAAAGGAGATATATGGCAAAAAATTTTGTGAGAGTAATTAAAGTTGCTGGTTTTTAGTAGGGGATCCATAAATTGGGTGTAGTAAAGATAGACTTGAATGTTGTGATTTATGAAAACACAAACTAATAGGCTATGTGGTTAGTACTCCTTGATTAATACCTGAGGATGATTGATTATAGTGATAAGGTGCAGTAATATTCTTAAAGGGGTGTAAAGTATGGGGTCCCATACCTTAAGCTACACTTTTTTACTTCGGCTTAGGCTTCAACATGAAAGTACTATGCAGTGGGACTCAGAATTTTATAGTTAGCTATGTTGTGGAAAAATTGTAAGTTGGAAATAATGAAGTATGTAATTCGTTGTAAAGAGCATACTTTGTGTATTGTCACTAAATTTAAGGTCTATTGGTCATATCATGTAAGGTGGAGGATACCTCTATTTCTATGTCCCAAAAAAACCTTATTACATGTCTGGTATCAATCTTAATTAATTCGATGATTCCTAGATAAAAAGTCATGCCTTATGATGTGATGATTATGATACATAGAACTCATGTCCAAGGTCATCTCTATGTCAATTCTCGCTATCTCATGCTTTGTTCTTACATGATTCGCTTGGTGATGCCATGTGTGTTTCGCTGAGGGGAAATTCCTAATGTGAGGTTGTTTCCTTTATTCCATACTTCTATAGCTTCAAAAAGTTTCTACCCATCATTTGAGGATGAATAATTCCAAGGGGGAGATAATGTAACACCCATATTTTTGGGCTACAATTTAAACCATCATTCCAATATATATAGACCCAAACCTAATGATTATGTGTCAATATAAGTGTGATGATCAATTCTATAGTTTGGAAACATCTTTGGAGATGAATTGAGGTAATAAAATCTCTTAATTCAAAGTCAAGTTGAGAACTTTTCTACCTATTGAGTTTTAGTGGATGTTCCAAATTGGTTCAAATGTTAATGACTATTACTCCCAGAATTAATGAGTTAGGTGGCCTACTATATATCAAATAAAAGATCTTCAATTCTTCTTTCCAACGCATCCAATTTTTCCTTAATCTAATACTGGAGTAGAAAGTTATGGTCATTTTACTTTGGAGTGTCTGTCTATCAGAAGGTGGTGACTAAGTTGACGAGCCACCATCAAGGTGATGAGTCATCAGCCTTAACTGGTAAATGGCAAAATCCAGCTAGATTTGACGACTAAGGTGATGAGACATCACCAAACTGATTCACCATCAACTTAATCATCAGTCGAGGAATTCCTGTGTTTTTTTAATTTCTTTAGGGGTATTTTTATCTTTTCCTCACCTTAGACCCTACTCCTACGACTTAAATCTCACTTTAAATGTTATTTTCTCATTATTTATCAGTTCCTCATTGCTCATTCTCCTATCCACTTTCAAGAGAGAAAGAAGTTAGGGTTTCTTTCAAAACTCATGCTTCCAAGGCTTAGATTCAAGATGTCTTGAATTTTGTTCATCAAAAAGGTATGTAGAACTATCCTAACTCTCATTGGCATATAAGTATGATGTTTTAATAATCTTTAAATTGCATATGTATGTATATATTATGGTTTTTGATATTGTTTGAAGAGTATGAATCATGAACCCCTTTTTATGATGAAATTTTATACTTACTATGGGGGTTTTCCAGTAACTTAAGTTATATTGATGTGTATTTATGTTATGAGTCTTGAAAAGTTATTTAAGAGCATGATTTACGAAATTCCCTCTCTCATGATGAAATCTATTGTCTTAACATGTTATGGGTTGTTCAAACGGATAATTTAAACGCTTGAGTTTAAATGCTTTACTATCAATTATGGATTGACATTGTCTTATGATCCAATGAGAGGATGATTCCTTGCTTTATAACTATTTTTTGTGTTAAATGGAATAATTGTATGTGATGGAAGAAAGAGATGACCACCCTATGCTAAATCCTTGAAAAGAGAGTGTTTTTGCATAAGTTTTCATGTGTTTGAAATAAGAAATATTTTGTAGAATGTAAATCTTTTGGGTGGTCATTAACATGCGTTTGAATGAAAAAAATCTATGGACATGATTTGATATGATATGGCTTGAAAGTCTAGGTATGATGATACCTATTATGGAGTACCCTTAACATGAAAGAAATGGATGTTTATAAGCATGAAGCATAGTTTTAAAGGAGTAAAATTAGGCTTAAAGAGAGTTATGCGGTTACTCAAATAAGGCATTTGAGTGAAAGGTCTAATTGATAGAAAACATATTTTGAATGCGGGCATTATGATATGTTATCCTACATGGAAGGATAATTAGGACATATCGCTTGGGAAGTTGCCTACGGTATGCTCACATGGGGGGTTTACCAGTTTATGGAAACTCCAATCCTTGCAGCAAACTGGGATTGGAGACTTGATCGCCGAGTTAATGGCTGACCCATATAGCCCATGGGTAATCAGAATTGTAGAGTGTACCATCTAGCTCAGAACTAAAGCAAAGAGTTGAGTCCATGGTTTACAAGAATATTTTGAAGCTCTTTAGTTATGCCCATCTGTTTTTTAATATATTATGCTTTATTGATTTCACAATGCTCTCGATTATTTTATGTGAATTATAAGTTATTTTGATTAGTTCTGCACACCAATACACAACAAATATTGACTCTCAATAATATAGATTCTGAGGCATAGTCCTATGGTCCATCACATTAATAGAACATTTGGGATAAGACAGATTTGGTGAGCCTTCAATTATTTGGAAGTCAATTTATTCATAGGTTAGACTCTTTCAGTTTATGGTCTAGTTGGAGGCCTTGTCCTAGCCACAGTTAGTTTTCAGTAGGGCTTTATAGACGAGATTTAACTATTGCATTGTCATAACATTATTGACATAATTTTGATTATAAGAGTTCCTTGATTTTATTATATCTTCAATACTTCTTTTACATATGAATTATGTTCATGATAGTGTGCTAAGAGGTCTTTTTGACCTTCTTGGTTCGGGATGCCCGTCGCGGCCAGGGCCTTGGCTCGGGTCGTGACAATAGGCGTACTTGTCAAGGTACACTGCAACAAGTACCATCATGACCCATGTTTTGGATTGTGAAAAATTTGTATCAAAGAAGTCAAGTTTTATTAGTCTCAACGGTGTAAGAATAAGATGTCTAATAGAGTCTCGCGGATCGGTACGTAGACATCTATATCTATCTTCGAGAGGCTATAGGATGTCCCCTCATTTTATTCCTTATTTTGTAAAGTTCTTGCATACCTTGTGTTCTGAGTTGTGTTTCACTCTTTCTGCGTAGATGGTGTTGTTAAAATGATTGGCGATAAAATGTATTTGAATTTTCTTGATTTGGAGGGATTGCTTCGCTTAGAATCATCGAGGTTGTTCCTATTTTGGAATCTACTACAATTGGCAAGCCATTAGCAGAAAATGTCTTATATACAATAATGGAGGCATATGATAGAGCACTCGCTCTTGATTCTGCAATAAAAAAGGTTGTCAATTTTGTAGAAAATCAAATGGGACATCTTTCTCCAAATCTTTTTGTTATGGTTGGGAGTATGCTTCTCGCAAAACTTATAGATGTTGCTAGTGGTTTGTCATCCTTGGCAAAAATGTCATGCACGTGATGATATTGAGCTTTTTAGCAGTGACTTGAACAATTTATCACCGTTCTCTCCCCCTCGAACTTTATTATTCTCGTCTGTTAGGAGCAGGTTATATTAATCAATGTGGAATGTTTAAGAGCACACCTCCTAACTTTAGGATCTATACATATCAACTGATAGTGAGAAAATATAAATTAGATGCTCATATGGACTCGACTAGAGGAGACCCTACTGGAGAATAGAAGATCTCTTAGGGAGGATATTATTTAGGTGATAGAGGAATGAGAAAAACCTCATCTTGTTCTATTTTTAGATCCTACTAAATTTAAGCCTTGAAAGAGGCGGAGAGGTGGTCGTGGTCTTGGCCATTTTCTTCCTATAAAGAAAAAACACATATATAATATCATGAAGATAGTTAATAATATGATATTTGGAATACTTGAAATCATCAAAGAGGGTTATGGTATGCTTGGTGATTTTAGAAACAGTGTCGAAGACATAAAGACAAGTTTGGCTTTCACCTCGGAGCAGGGCATCAAGCTATCAAATTCTGCAAAGCAAATTGCTGGCAGCGTAACTCTAAGCACCTAACTATCTAAGGCTTGAACTTTTCTAAGAGGCTTGAACTTTTCTAAGATACTTTAAATATTGTTTGATAGGTTGGCCTTGGTTGGGGTAAGTAAACTTGAAGTAATTTTTACTTTTAGTTTATATTATTTTATCAACTAGTTGAGTGTTTTCAAGCAATTTGTATCATTTATGAATCTTTATATGCCTTGGCATTGGAGAATGAAGTTGGTGTATAATTCCTTGCAGTGTTATGTATTAAACCATCTATTTTTTTTTTTTACCTTTTTTAGGTGATCACACCTTATTGTTGATATTACGGTTCCTTGCATATCTGCCCCACATTGCTTTCTTAATAGTTGTCATGTTTTTCTTTGCTTCTATTTTTCTCCCCATTACTAATTTGAGTTTCTTCACTTGAGCTGAGGGTATTCTAGAATAACCTCTTTACCTCCAAGAGGTGAAGATAAGGTCTGCATACACTCTATCCTCCCCAGACCCCACTTTGTGGTATCCACTGGGAATATTGTCGTAATATCATGTATTTGATCTGCATGAAATATTGTTTGCTATGGGTTTTCTACTGTACATATAGTTGTTGAAGGTGTTATGTATGATTTGTAGAAACTAAGATGTGATGACATAGGTATACTGCCAAAAAAAATTTCCTTATAAGTACTAATGTTTCTCTTTAGAGAAGAAATTGAAGTAATCTCTTTTGTATCACATGGTTATATAGCTATCTTGATTGTGTATGTTTGTTCTATTAATCGCCTAATCATGCCACCTTAGTTGTATTTATGTCAATTATGTTTACCTTTTTGCACTGTGATGCTACGCTTGTGTGAAGCAAGAAGCAAATCCTGAGTTCTAAACTAGAGAAATATGTACAACATATCAGAAAATTTTAGGAAAATGTGAATTCAATTAGTCGAAGGGTTAGCATTTGGTTGTTTAGATGCATTTTCAGTAAGATCTAGTCGAATAAGACTGATCTTGCAATATTTGGCCTACATATATTAACTGTCGATATTGTTAACTTAGTTTATGTCCAAGTACAGGTCCATGATTTGATATGACTTGAGGGAGATCAATTCGTTTTATCTCTTTAAGGTTACATTCCTATAACACCCTGGGTTTTTGGTCCTTGAAATTTTCCTAAGTTTGAGCTCATTGTCTTGATTATGACTAACCCTACGAGTCATAGGGAGTCTTGACGGGTCATGTGACCCTAGTCATAAGGTGTCCAAAGAGTGGTGTTAAAGCTACTGTCCTGAGTACAACTTGAGGGTACGAGTGGTAAGGACTCATGACGATTCATTGGGATGAATTTTAACCAAATCATGTAAGTTTGTGGCATGATTTTGCTCTGAGTATGAGTGGCTCACTATGATCCAAAAGGATTGGTTACGAGTTGTGGGATGAAATCGTTGGGTGTCAATTTTATACCCCAAATGGGTTCTGGGTTGATTACAATTGGGACCTATGAGTCATAGGGTCCTATTACAAGTCATGACATTGAGCCGTAGGGTTAGAAGTGTGTGGGGTCCTAGAGACTTCCTTGATTTTGACTCATGGTGATGAGTCGTAAAGAGTGGTTATGAGACGATGGTTGACTCATAGTCAAAGGCTGCACTTTTTTAGCTTTTAAGTTAAAGGTATTCTGGATATTTCCCCTCTTACCCAAATTAAAACCCATGTCTTATAGCATTTTTAAAGTGTCATTTACACTCAGAAACCAATCTAAGTAACACATCAAACACTCCAAAAGCTCTCTAAATTCCCTCAAGCTAGTCAAGCTAGGGTTTCATCAAATTGAGCATCCAAGGGCTCTAGAGTTAAATTCTCTCCATAAAACTTGATAATTCAGGCATGTAGCTCTACCCTTAAACTTATTATCTCTACTTCGTAAAAGTACATGGTTATTTATGTGATTTAAAGTATTGGTTTTTGACATGATTAAGGGTTTTGAAATGAATGTCCAATTAATGGTTTTCCCATGATTTTGTTTTACATTACTCTTGTTTTAACCATGGTTTTAAACTTTTGGATGTATCGTGTTGGTGAATAAACTAAGGGATTGTGATTTCCTAAACTTATGACTTTTGAAGTGGTTATGATCCCAACCCCATATTGGGAAATTTGTTTTAAGTTTTGAGAAATATGGGAATTTAACTATTCTGGAGCTATTGCATTATAAAGCTGAATTGAACCTTGTGAGTTGGTGTTTTCAAAATCTATTGCATAATAGCATAATTGAACCAAGGGGATTGTGATTTCCCTAAGTAATGAAATTATTTCGGCATGTTGATGTTACCTTGCAAGTGTAGTTGGTATGACGATGTCATCAACGTATGCCTAAATGTATATTGTGGTTCAATGAATGTAATTATGTGCTAAATTTCTTAATTGGGATTCAAAGAGGACTATGTAGTTGAGTTATGAAAGTCGAGGTCCTAAGGGACAAACACTGGAAATCACGATTGCCGACGCAGGGATCTATATGATAGGGTAGTTTGAGTCCCCCTTATTATTATTCACATATGATTGGGAGGTTTGTGTCCCCCATATCTTATTACATGATATGGTGCCCGTGTCACCTTGATATGCAGTGAGGTTTGAGTCCCCCATAGTGCATATGTTTACCCTCTGGCTCATGTAGCCATACGCACTGGGCCCTACCAGCAGGGGGAGACCTGGGCTTATATAGCCCGTGGGTTTCTTGTATGCTATGACAGTTGAGGTACATAATCCAGGTTAAGATTTTAAAGTGCACGTTAAGCCTTGTTCCCTATCCTGGCATATTATACATATATATATATGTGTGTGTGTATATGCATTGGATGATGTGCATGAGATTTTTAATGATTTGAACTGTTATTCATGGAATTATGTTATCTCGTATCCCCGAGTTAAATTCTAGCTCTCCAATCGCTAACTGTATATGTACGCTGTATCCCAATGCGATGCAGGAACTGGTTATACTTCTAATTCTCTTTCTCAGTGTATATATATATGTATGTATATGCATTGGATGATGTGCATGAGATTTTTAAATGATTTGAACTATTATTCATTGCATTATGTTATCTCATATCCCCGAGTGAAATTCTAGCGCTCCAATCACTAAAAGTCTACATGTGTTGTATTCCAACGTAATGCAGGAACTGGGCATACTTCTACTTCTCCTACTCAGTGATTTAGATTTTGGATCAGCTCATGAGTTGGCTTTGAAGTGGTAAGCTTTCATACATTGGGAGTCAACATTTCATGGTTTTAGTTCCTTATATCTCAAATTGTTAGACTTGTTTTGGCTATTGTCGGGGGCATATCCTGATACTTTATTGATCTTCAGTTTTGGTTCTTGGTTTAGAAGGATTTTTTTGAACTATTATGGATTTGGGTTAGGATGGTCGAATTCTTTGGCTGGGTTTTGGCTAAAAGACTACAGACATGATTTAATTAGCTTTGCGCCTAGCTTTATGTTATCTTATTATATGTTTGGAATTCATCCAACATTAGGGGATATATGTTGGTTTAGTTAGGTGAAGAGGGTGATCTCTGGTCTATGTGGGACTTGCGATAAATGTCATGGCTAGGCCCTGGTTCAGGTTGTGACAATTCTATTGCAGTGAGAATAAAAACCCTGATAATTTTGAAGTCTTGAATGGAATCCTCTCCCCTATACCAAGTAAAGAAGGCACCACAGAAAGGAAGGTCGGTTAATTGATTAAGTTTAGGTCTTGTTGGATATTTGAGAAGGTTTATGATGAGTTGGAGAGAGTTGCTCTTTAACTCAGGGACCTGTTCCCAGATGAACTTGCACATAAAGAACTAAGGGAAATATTAAATATGAAGTGCAGAAATAAAGAAAGTAGCAGACACAAGAATTTTACGTGGAAACTTCTTGCTCAAGGGAGAAAAACCACGACCTGCCTCCAAGATTTCTAAGCTCCACTATATCCAAGCAAACTCTTGAATACAGAAACCACACTACAAGATTAAACTCTTAATCCTCACTCTCCTAGTAATAACTCTATTACAAGGAGACACACACAGTAACTCTACTGTTCTATCCTCCAGCTAACTCTAACAGGACCCACCAAGCTAACTCTAGATTGATCAATCACCTAACTCTAGATGATTATAAAGAGATCTGAGGTACACCGCAACACCTACAACAATCATAAGAAAAAGTAGGTAGAAGTTTAAAAGAATATTACTAAGACTCAATTACAGCAAGGAAATAAAAATACAACTCGTCAAACAATTAGTTCTCTGTTGCAAAGTGGAGTTTTTGATCTCAGCTTCAAAGGATATTTTGTTGTAAGAATATGGAAGAATCAATTTTCTTATTGAGGAGGATGAGCAATATGCAGTATGACACAAGAAAACCTAGAAGAGATACCATTGGTTAAGAAAAAAAACAGTTGCAGCTTTTCCCACCAACTTTTGTACTTTGTGTTAGTTGAGACTGCTGACCGTGATAGTGACAAGTAAGCCAAACCTATTCCCTAAGTGGTAACCACTTTTTCATCACAATGACTCTGAGAAATAGGTCCTAAATTATAAGTTTGTCAATCATCAAAACTGAGGACTTAACAATTTCCCTTTTTTATAATGACAAACCCATGCAAGCATTAAACATCTTCAAAACATCCATACATAGAATAATCTATAAGTCAGCAACACACCACAATCCATAAGGCCTACCAAACCAGTTTGCCCAATCGATACCCCCTATCACTGATGCCCATAAGCATATCAACATCATACACTTTTATTCACCCTGTCTATGAGCATTAAGTTCCCCCTTAGTATGAGAACCCCTGTCTTGATCAACAAATCATACATATTATATATTATTACAGCCCAGCTACATTCCTACCTTTCTTTCTAAATGTTTAAAAATGAAAGATACACATCAAGATGTATGCAAATTCAATCTACACATCAAGATCAAGCTTCCCCTTTTTGGCATCATCTAAGAGGTTAAGCAGTAAACCAAACATAGATAAGTAGACATGTTAATTCATGGCCATTGAGTAAACACTTACATGAGCAATAAAATATCAAATAGAAATACAAAGGTAATAGCACAGGTGACGTTTCATTTATTCATTGATCAATACCAAAAACCATTAAAAATAACAACCATTAAAATTGTCAAAACAATAGTGTGAGCTGACATATAAGGTATGAGTAGATATTGTGATAGCTGAAGTACAACAATTTGCACTAAGATAAGAATGGGTCGTCCTAATACCCCGTAATTTTCATAGCCTAATTTTGCTCCTAGAATGTTAAAGGTTAGCTTCAAAAATTAATACATTCTTATGCATGTGAAATTTTCCAGATTTAGACCTTACATTATGTGAGAAATTGAATAAGATTTCAATTGATACCAATTTTTCCCAAATCCGATACGCGAGTGAGAAGTTAGGAAGTTTTTAGTGTTGACAGAGTGCCACCTGGGCAGTCACCACGTCGCGGTGAAGGGTGATTTTCTATTTGTCATTTTCCAGTGGACCTCCGAAATAAGCTCGTATCATGGAGAGTTACAAATTTCCAATTGTTGATTTTTAGTGGCGCAACACAATAGCACCGCGTCTCACCAGAGTGCAAATTCACACTCGTCCTTTATCCAGTAGCGTAACACGATTTTACCGCATCGCGGTGAAGGTTTTATTGCCTTATTTTTGATCCATAATTTGAATTCTTGTGTCATGAATTTAGTCCTAAGTATGTGAAGTTCTTATTAGGTGAATTATGTTCATAGAAGTCACTTAGAGCCAAGTAGAGCTAAGAACATTAGATTCGTCCAAAGTTTGGTGTTCAATTCTACAAGGATCAACTTTGAAAATGTATAAATTTTGATGTATGTAGAGTATTTGATCTCAAGACCCACAAAATTGTAGATAATTGAATCATCTTTCCAAATATACCAATTTCATCTTAATCCTATACCCGAGCAAAAAGTTATAGTCATTTTAGTGTGAGGTAGTAAGCTGCCGTGATGGTACCCCATCACGGCAAGGAGCAAAATTGGGATACGGGTTATGAATTTTTGCTTTAAATGAATGAGGGGCAATAGGGTATTTCCTCCCCTCAACCCAGGTCATAATATATCAATGTATAGCCATCATTGGGATATTATTTTGCCCCCATTATCCTACTTTACTCCCAAGAACAAACCCTAATCAATTCTCTTCAAGTTTCATCCATTCCATCACCTTCTATTAAAGAAAAAAAATCAAGAATTAAGCTTTATATTCCAAGAAGTTCAGGAAAATCATTCAAGAACATTCCCAATAACATCAATTTGATTCATGTTTTTCAAGAAAAAACCTTCAAGAACACAAATAGGAATTCAAGTCAAACTTCTTCATCAATTTGAGCAATTAAGGTATGTGGGATTTGTGAACAAGGACAATCCTTTCATCCTTGTGCCCAAAATTATATTTTTCAATAAATTTTTTATATTTGAAATTAGGGGTCATACCCAATTAACAGTATTTGAAGATTATGAATTTACAAGTGATTGAATGTTGAATTGCATGACTATTTTTATATATTTATGCATGTTGTACGATTTTTCATATATTCCAATTGAGTTTAAGCATGATATTATGATTCTTGATTTTATAATTTTGATATTGTTGAAGTATTTTCAAGAAGCATATTGAGCATGATGATTTGCTATAAATTTACATGAGTTTGAAGCATGGGTTATTATTCCAGGATTGAATATTATTATTACAAGAAAGATGATGTTTTCCGCATTCTATGATCAGATTATTTATAGAATTACAATAAACCTTTGATCTTTTGATCCTCAGTTTAGCTATGGAATCCACTTTACAGATTATTACAGTTTACAGAACTCAGAATGGCTTTATTTATAGATTTGATAAGATAAGTACATAATTGGTTTAAGATAACCCCTTCTACTAGTTTTTTAAGTGAATTTCCAACAAAATGAGAATACAAATTAAAGGGAATAGTATTTAGCACCAGCAGAAAGTGTGGGATTAGCGTGCCCTATTATCCACAGACCTACGTAGCCAATGTAGGTACAAATTATCAGATTACTCCCATCTCTATATGAATGACGATTTTAGTGTAATACCCCAAAGATTTCTAGCCAATTTCATCCCAAGAATGCCTAGTATTAACTTCTAAAGTGAATGATAATTATTTCATGAGGAATTTTCAAGATTTTCACTTTTTGTCATGTGGAAAACTCAATAAGCTTTCCATCGATATATGATTCTCTTAAATCCAATAACGGGTAAGAAATTATGACTATTTCAAGTTCTCATCATAAAACAGTGCCATATTAGTCAGTGGCATGCCATGCCACAAGATAAAATGGCATTTGGCAATATCTAGTAGGCGTCCGCGATTATGGCGCGTCGCGCCAACACTCAAATTTAGAATTGTCCTTTTAATAATGTATCAACATTATTTCCCCTGTGTCGCGCCAAAGTTCCAAGTCACGAAGAAAGGGGCAACGCAATGGCTCCGCATTGTACCATCCCTCAGTTTCTCAATTTTCAAATTCTAGTGACATGGCGCGATAGCACTGCATTGCGCCAGGGGTTAAATTCGGGAGATTTTTAAGGCCAATTTTCCACCCCTATTTAAGGCCTTTAACATGTGATTCAGCAACTTTTTATCCAAAATACACTCTCTTCTCTCAAGTTTCTCTCAAGAACAAGCTAGGGTTTTCATAGATGATCCAATTTCAAGTAGGTTTCATCATCAATCTTCACGAAATCACAAACTAAGGTATGCATAGTGTTTATTCATGGACTCCTTTAGTCCATGAAGCCCAAGAATCCCTTTTCTAAACTCAAGTTATGGATTTTCTTATGAATTTCATGATTGGGCTACTTTTGTTCATGTTGATAATGAGTAATTGAATTGTATTCCATGAATGTGTTAAATTCCACATGGGTTGATTTGTATCGGTATAAATTCATGAAACGCTAGAACTAAATCTTTGAATGATTAAATTGGAATTGAATCACGACAGTTAATTGTTGTATGATGTTGTTTACACATTTTATGCCTTCTATGTGTTTGGTTGAAGGCCTAGATGAAGGGAAAGTGTCTAATTAGCATGATATCATAAAATCCCCATGTACGTACAAGCTTATGCCTATCACAAGTTTGATGAAATTCTTTAGTAAATGTATTATGATTATTATTATGTATTCAAGTAAGTCATGCTTTGTCAGTTTCCTTCCATCAAGTCCTGGGGGTACTTTTACCCAAAACATTAGCTGAATACCTAGAGCCATGTCATGTTTTCACGATACTCTCATTCAAGCCATAATCCTTAGACTTCAGACAGTCTTATGACTCAGGAAATCTCCATGATCTCATGAACTCAGTTAGTTGTCAGATATCAGTAATATTCCATTAGTCAATAGAAATCAGTAACTCAGTCTATGTTAAGTTTAGTAAATCATGTTCAGTGTCTATTCAGATGAGAGTAGGAATTAGCACTGAGTGAACCCAAGGACGGGGACACACTCTATCATATGATGGTGAGATCCTTAGCAATCATCCTTGCGTTCCAGAACTATATAGCCAGCATAGGTTGAGACATCAACACTGTCGATGAGGGTTGATGAGGTGGATAAGTAATGTCAGATAAAGGCTCCACCATTCTCATATAGGGGACACTATCAGATCAGGGTCACTCATAAATTTTCCTTACCAGTTGTGCAATATTGACACTCTTCCAATTAGGGTTACAGATTGGACCCCATCTCAGCCATAATGGTGTATCAGGGGTATATCGGTTAAATACTACCTCCCACAGTTTCATGTTACAGAATTAGGATTGTCAGACACAGTCAATTAGTCTCAGTAATAGAACTCAGATAGTTTTTCAGATTTCAAGACTGTCGATACAGTCAACTCAGATACAGTACGGGACTCATCTAGTTCGATCATATTCAGGACTATCAGATACAGTCACCCATGTTATCAGTTACATTTAGATACAACTATTTATGCTATCAGATATATCAATTTTTAGAATGTCATGTCATCAGAATTCAAATTCAGTAATCTTGATATCATAGTGTAAGTTACAGTTACGTATTTATATATGCATTCTCGTATTCATGTTAGATAGTCAGCTAGCATTATTCATGTCTGTTAACCCTTGCATTAGCCTACCTCACAAGTATACTCAGTACATTCCATTGTACTGATACATTTGCGCTATGGTGCTTTCTTTTTATGTTACACCATGGGTTTAGAGACACGAGTTCCAGATCAGTAGTAGATTCCAGTCTCAGCAGTCAGAATAGAAGTGAGTCCTCATCCTTTGAGGACATAATTATTTCTCCACTATTTAATTGATTAGTTATTAGTTGGAGTTAGTTAGAGACATGTCCCATCAACTCTTTATTCAGATTATTCAGACAGTAGAGGCTTTCAAACTAGATGCAGATAATTATGTTTTAGAACTCAGTGTTTACAGTTTTGTTTTGGGTATTGTATTACCCCATAAATGCTATCTCATCTATGTTATGTTTAGTATTGAACCTTATGGCCTTTCAATGCATGTTTTCGTATTATTCAGCATTTTATTCAGTTTACAGGTATAGATATCAGTCATGGGTTAGATTGTGGTCCTTTGGGGTCATGAGCATTGTGTAGAATTTCGATTCAGAAAATTGGGGCGTTACAAACTTGGTATCAGAGCCTAAGGTTCAATAGAGTCCTAGGAAGTCTGAAAGATGAATCTAGTAGAGTCTTGTGCATGGGTGTGTTACGCGTCGCATTTATGTGCAAGAGGCTATGAGATGTTTAGGAATAGTTTACCTTCTTTCAATATTTATGTGATGCCAGTGAGCATAATTACAAGTCAATATCTCAGTGTAATCCACTTTTGCTCATTTTTTTAGAATATGCCTCCTAAGAGAAGAAATCAGTCAGCCCCTCAGCCCGAAGAACCTTTGGGCGATCATGTTTCTCATGCGGAGTTCAAGACTGCATTTACCACTCTTGCTCAGTCAGTAGCTGCCCATAATAAGCGACCAACTATCGTTCCAGCCAACCAAGTGGCTAACTCAACTACAGCTAGGATTCGGGACTTCACCCGAATGAATCCTCCATCCTTCCACGAGTCTAAAATAGATGAGGACCCTCAGGAATTCCTAGATCAGGTACAGAAGGTGACAGAAATCATGGGGGTGACTACTGTTGAGAGTGCTGAGCTAGCTGCATATCAGTTGCAGGATGTGGCTCATACTTGGTTCAAATAGTGGAAATCAGAAAGAGTGGGAGGAGTTTGTCACTGCATTCTTAGACAGATTCTTTCCCTAAGAGCTTAGAGAGGCTAAGGTGCTAGAATTCATCAACCTCAGGCAGGGAAATATGATGGTGAAAGATTATTCTCTAAATTTCACTAATTAGTTAGATATGCCCCTCATGTGGTTACAAACGGCAGAGCCAAAAGGAGTAAGTTTGCTTCAGGGGTAAATGATAGCGTGGTTAATGAGTGTAGGTCCGATATGCTAAATAGTGACATAACTTTAGCCAGACTTATGAACCATGCTCAGAAGATAGAGGAGCAGAAGATTAAGCAGAGGGAAAAGCAGAATAAGAAAGCTAGGACAGGTAGCTTCAATTTTAGTCAGCCTAAATCAGAAGGAGGAAACCGTTCTTAATTTTTGTCCTAAGTCATCAGTTCCAGCTGCTTCTTTAGTTAGTGCTCCAGCTCCTAAGTTCAGATATAGAGTGCCAGGCTCTAACTCTCAGGGCAGCGTCAATTATACCTGAACTAATCCCATTGGTCAGACTTGTGGTAAGAACCACAAGGGTACTTGCAGAGCTGGCAGCGATGTCTATTTCAGTTGCGGCAAGCCAGGACACAGAGTTAGAGACTGTTCTCAGTCAGTTTATCAAAGTTATCTCTGATCCTTAGCTCAGTTTGGTTGCCCGAATCAATAAGGTGCCACACCAGTGCTACTAGCGGGCAACGCCCAAATAGACTATATGCTCTTCAGACCCGCCAAGATTAGGAAAATTCTCCTGATGTAGTTACTAGTACGTTATAGATCTTTCATGTGCATGTTTACGCTTTGCTAGATCCAGGAGCTTCTTTGTCTTTTGTTACTCCCTATATAGTAGTTAATTTTGGAATCAGTCCCAAAATTTTAGCAGAGCCCTTCTCAGTCTCTACACCAGTGGGCAAAACCATCATAGCCCGGCAGGTATACAGGAACTGCCCAGTTATGATATTTCAGAAAGTCACTTTAACAGACTTAGTCAAATTAAAGATGATAGATTTTGATGTCATTCTAGGCATGGATTGGCTTCATTCCTGCTATGCCACAGTCGACTGTAGAAATAGAATAGTCCATTTTTAGTTTACAAATGAACCCGTTCTTGAGTGGAAGGGTAGTGTATTCGCTTTCAGGGGTCAGCTTGTTTTCTACCTTTAGGCAAGGAAAATGATATCTAAAGGATGTGTCTATCATTTTGTTTGAGTTACAAATACTATTTACGAAACTCCCTGCCTTGAATCAGTCCCAGTAGTGAATGAATATTTAGATGTTTTTCCCAAAGATCTTCCAAGAATTTCTCCCGAAAGGGAAATAGACTTCAGCATTGATCTTCTTCTAGATACTCAGCCTATCTCTATTCCGCCATATAGAATGGCACTAGTAGAACTCAGAAAATTGAAAGAAAAGTTGAAGGATCTCTTAAATAAGGCATTCATCAGACCCAACATTTTCCCGTGGGGTGCACCAGTCTTATTCGTGCACAAAAAAGACAGTTCTCTCAGAATGTGCATTAATTACCATCAACTCAATAAGGTCACAGTCAAGAACAAGTATCCTCTTCCCAAAATTGATGACTTATTTGACCAACTTCAAGGTGCCAACTATTTCTCTAAGATATACCTCAGATCCGGCTATCATCAGCTCAGAGTTAGAGAAAGTGACATTCCAAAAATAGCTTTTCGTACTCCGTATGGTCACTTTGAATTCTTAATTATGTCATTTAGTCTTACCAATTTCCCAGTAGCTTTCATGGACTTGATGAACTGCGTGTTCAAGAAGTACTTGGACATGTTTGTCATAGTCTTCATAGATGATATTCTAGTCTATTCTCGCAGTGAGCGCGATCATACAGACCATCTCAGAACAGTACTTTAGAATCTCAGAGATCATCAGCTATTTGCCAAATTCAGTAAATGAAAATTTTAGCTAAGATCAGTAGCATTTCTTAGTCACATCATTTCTGGTGATGGCATTAGAGTTGATCCTCAAAAGACCGAAGCAGTAAGAAACTAGCCAAGACCTATCTCTCCATCAGATATCAGGAGTTTCTTAGGTTTGGATAGCTATTACAAATGATTTTTTGAAGGATTTTCATCTATTGTATCCCCTATGTCTAGATTGGCTCACAAGAAAGTCAAGTTTCAGTGATCAGACCCTTGCGAGAAGAATTTTCAGGAGTTGAAGACTCGACTTACCTTATCCCCAGTCTTAGCTCTTCCAGATGGTCCATATGGGTTCGTGGTGTATTGTGATACATCCAGAGTAGGTTTGGATTTTTTCCTCATGCAGCATGGTAAGGTTATAGCCTACCTCTCCGGACAGCTTAAACCCATGAGAGAAATTATCCTAATCATGATCTTTAGTTAGCAGCCGTAGTCTTTACCTTGAAAATATGGAGGCATTATCTCTACGGATTTTATGTAGATGTCTTCATAGATCATAAGAGTCTTTAGTATGTCTTTTCTCAAAAAGATCTCAATCTTTATTAGAGAAGGTGGTTAGAGCTCTTGAAAGGCAACGACATGAGTGTCCTCTATCATCCGGGCAAGGCCAACGTAGTGGCCGATTCTCTTAGTAGGCTATCCATGGGTAGTGTTTCTCATGTGGAGGATAGTAAGAAGAAGTTATCTCAAGAAGTCCATCAGCTTGCTATACTAGGCATTTGCTTAGTCGATTCTTCAGAGAGTGGTGTATGTGCTCAGATTAGTGCAGAATCATCTCTAGTCTCCGAGGTGAAAGAAAAGCAAGATAGAGATCCCAGCCTTGTCAAGTTCAAAGAGTCAGTTCAGGATCAGAAAGTAGAAGTTTTCTCCCAAGGGGGAGATGGTGTTTTTCATTGTCAGGAAAGTCTCTGTGTTCCAGGTATAGACGACTTAAGGCAATGAATTCTTGTAGAATCGCGTGGCGCACACTACTCTTTCATCCAGTGGCCACAAATATGTATTGCGACTTTTGGGAAATCTATTGGTGGAGTGGGATGAAAAGAGACATTGTAAAGTTTGTGGCTAAGTGCTCTACATGTCATCAATTTAAGATAGAGCATCAGAATTCTAGTTGGTCGATGCAGGAGTTCAGTATTCCTACTTGGAAGTGGGAAGTTGTGAACATGGACTTGTGATGGGTTTGCCTAAAACTCATCATCAGCATGATTTGGTCGGTGTCATTGTAGATAGAATGACCAAATCAGCTCATTTCCTTCTAGTTCATACCTCTTATTTAGCCGAGGATTACGCCAAACTCTATATCAAGGAGTTGGTCAGATTGCACGGTGTTCCGTTGTCCATTATCTCAGACAAAGGTACCTAGCTCACCTCTTATTTCTGGAAAGAGTTCTAAAAGGGTCTTGATACCTAAGTTCATCTCAGTATAGCCTTCCATCCCTAGACAGATGGTCAAGCAGAAAGAACCATTCAAACTTTAGAAGATATGCTAAGGGTGTGTGCAATTGATTTCAAGGGAAGTTGGGATAACCACTTCCCTTTGATTGAGTTTGTATACAACAACAACTATCATTCTAGTATTCAAATGGCTCTATTCAAAGCTCTCTATGGTAGGAGATGTAGATCTCTAATTGGTTGGTTTGAAGTTAGTAAGGCCTCAGTCATAGGTCCTGACTTAGTATTCGACGCCTTAGAAAAAGTTTAGTTAATCAAAGAAAGACTCCGAGATGCTTAGAGTCGACAGAAGTCTTATAAAGATGTTTGTAGAAAATATCTTGAGTTTGAAGTTCGTGATCATGTCTATCTAAAGATCTTTCCTATGAAGAAAGTGAAGAGTTTCGGCAAAAAGGGAAAGTTCAGTCCCTGATATGTTGGTCCCTTCAAGATTCTCAGTCGTTTTGGCAAAGTAGCTTATGAGCTTGAATTTCCTTCAGATCTAGCCTCAGTTAATCCAGTCTTCCATGTCTCTTTGATCAAGAAGTGTATAGGTGATCCACCAGTCGTAGTCCCTATTCAGAGCTTTGATGTTCAGAACAATCTCTCTTATGAAGAGATTCCAGTCGAAATCTTAGACTATCAGACTCGTAGATTGAGGAACAAAGAAGTCCCTCTAGTTAAAGTTCTTTGGCGAAATCAGTCCGTCAAGGGAGCTACTTGGGAAACAGAAGTAGGCATGCGTACTAAGTATCCTCACCTATTCTCCACCAACTCAGATCAAGCTCAAGGTAACAGTTCTCCTTAAGCTTACTTAGTTTTATGATCACTGTTCATCATAAACTTGGTATTCAGTTTTATTTTCATATTCCCAGTATAAACTTGGTATCAAGTACCATGGCATATTAAGTCATACATTCATGTATTAGCTCAGTTATATTATTATGCATCAGAAATGCATTCTCATTGTGATGAACTTAGTTCCTCGGAACATTCAGTCATGCATTCATGAATCAGTTACACATGCATCAGATATGCATGTTCAGTATGTTATGTTCAGCTTGTCAGTCATGAGATCATGTTCTAGTTATTCATGTTCAGAATTGACCTTTTTCCAGTGTCTCAATGCGATTTCCCCTGCATCACGCCAAAGTTCCAGGTCACGAAGAAAGGTGCAATGCGATGGCTCTGCGTCGTGCCATCCCTTAATTTCCAATTTGTTAAATTCCAGTGACACGACATGATAGTGCCGCATCGCGCTAGGGTTTCAATTCAAGAAATTTTTACTGAAATTACAAGACGCGTCCAGGGTTAAAAGGGTCAATTTCTCACCCCTATTTAAGCCCTTTAATACGTGATTCACCCACTTTTTACCCAAAATACACTCTCTTCTCTCAAATTTCTCTCAAGAACAAGCTAGGGTTTTCATATAAGATCCAATTTCAAGAAGGTTTCACCATCAATCTTCACGAAATCACAAACTAAGGTATGCATAGTGTTCATTTATGGACTCCTTTCGTCCATGAAGCCCAAGAATCCCTTTTCTAAATTCAAGTTATGGATTTTCTTATGAATTTCATGATTGGGCTACTTTTGTTCATATTGATAATGAGTAATTGAATTGTATTCCATGAATGAGTGTTAAATTCTACATGGGTTGATTTGTATCAGTATAGATTCATGAAACCCTAGGACTAAACCCTTGAATGATTAAATTGGAATTGAATCACGACGGTTAATTATTGTATGATGTTATTTACACATTCTATGCCTACTAGTGTTTGGTTAAATGCCTAGATGAAGGGACAGTGTCTAATTAGCATGATATTATGAAATCCCTATGTATGTACAAGCTTATGCCTATCACATGTTTGATGAAATGCTTTAGTAAATGTATTATGATGATTATTATGCATTCAAGTAAGTCATGCTTTGTCAGTTTTCTTTCATCGAGTCTTGGGGGTACTTGTACCCGAAACATTAGTTGTGTATCTAGATCCATGTCATATTTTCACGATACTCTCAGTCAAGCCATGATCCTTAGACTTCAGACGGTCTTATGACTCAGGAAATCTCCATGATCTCATGAACTCAGTCAGTTGTTAGATATCAGTAATATTTCGTCTGTTAATGGAATTCAGTAACTCAGTATATGTTCAGTTCAGTAAATTATGTTTAGTATCCATTCAGATGGGAGTAGAAATTAGCATCGAGTGAACCCAAGGACGGGGACACATACTATCAGATGAGGGTGTGATCCTTAGCAGTCATCCTTGCATTCCAGAACTATATAGCCAGCATAGGTTGAGACATCAACACTATCAATGAGGGTTGATGAGGTGGATAAGCACTGTCAGATAAGGTCCTCACCATTCTCGTACAGGGGATACTATCAGATGAGGGTCGCCCACAGCTTTTCCTTACTAGTGGCGCGGTATTGAAACCCTTCCAATTAGGGTTACAGATTGAACCCCATCTTAGCCATAATAGCGTATCAGGGGCATATCAGTTAAATAATACCTCCAATAATTTTATGTTATAGAATCAGGACTATCAGACATAATGAATCAATCTCAGTAATAGAACTCAGATAGTTCTTTAGATTTTAGGACTGTCAGATACAGTCAACTCAGATATAGTATGGGACTCAGCTAGTTCCATCTGATTTAGGACTGTCAGATACAATCACCCATGTTATCAGTTACATTCAGATACAACTATTTATGCTATCAGATATATTAGCTTTTAGTATGTCATGTCATCAGTAGTTAGATTCAGTAATCATGATATCATAGTATCAGTTACAGTTACGTATTTATATATGCATTGTCGCATTCATGTTAGACATTTATCTAGCATTATTCATGCATGTTAACCCTTGCATTAGCCTACCTCACATATATACTTAGTACATTCCATTATACTGATGCATTTGTGCTATGGTGCTTTCTTTTTATGTTACACCATAGGTTCAAAGACACGAGTTCCAGATCAGCAGTAGATTCCAGTCTCAATAGTCAGAATAGAAGTGAGTCCTCATTCTTTGAGGACATGATTATTTCTCCACTATTTCATTGATTAGTTATTAGTTGGAGTTAGTTGGGGATATATCCCATCAACTTCTTATTCAGTTAGGATGAGGACATGATTATTTCTCCACTATTTCATTGATTATTTATTAGTTGGAGTTAGTTGGGGATATATCCCATCAACTCCTTATTCAGTTTATTTAGATAGTAGAGGCTTTTAGACTAGATTCAGACTATTATGTTTTAAACTTCTGTGTTTATAGTTTTGTTTTGGGTATTGTTTTACCCCACAAATGTTATCTCATCCATGTTATGTTTAGTATTGAACCTTAAGGCCTTTTAGTGTATGTTTTTGCATTATTCAGTATTTTATTTAGTGTACAGGTACAAATATCAGTCATGGGTTAGCTTGTGGTTCTTCGAGGTCATGAGTATCAAGTAGCATTTCGGTTCAGCAAATCGGGGCATTACAAACTTGGTATCAGAGCCTAAGGTTCAATAGATTCCTAGGAAGTATGAAAGATGAATCTAGTAGAGTCGTGTGCATGGGTGTGTTGCGTGCCACATTTATGTGCCAGAGGCTATAAGATGTTTAGGATCAGTTTACCTTCTTTCAGCATTCATGTCGTGCCAGTGAGCATAATCATAAGTCAATCTCTCAGTCTTATCCGCTTCTTCTCTTATTTTAGAATATGCCTCCTAAGAGAAGAAATCAATCAGCCCCTCAGCCCGAAGAGCCTTTGGGCGATCATGTTTCTCACGCGTAGTTCAGGACCGCATTTACCACTCTTGCTCAGTCAGTATATGCCCATAATGAGCAACCATCTATCATTCTAGCAAACCCAGTGGGCAACTTATCTACAGCTAGGATTCGGGACTTCATCCGAATGAATCCTCCATTTTTCCATGGGTTTAAAGTAGATGAGGACCGTCAGGAATTCTAAGATCAGATGCAGAAGGTGACAGACATCATGGGGGTGACTACTATTGAGAGTGCTGAGCTAGCTGCATATTAGTTATAGGATGTGGCTCATACTTGGTTCAAACAGTAGAAATCAGAAAGGTCAGATGATGCAGGTCCTATAGAGCGGGAGGAGTTTGTCACTGCATTCTTAGACAGATTCTTTCCCCAAAAGCTTAGAGAGGCTAAGGTCCTAGAATTCATCAACCTCAGGTAGGGCAATATGACGGTGAAAGAGTATTCTCTAAAGTTTACTCAATTAGCCAGATATGCCCCTCATGTGATTACAGACGGCAGAGCCAAGATGAGTAAGTTCACTTCAGGGGTAAATGATAGCTTGGTTAATGAGTGCAAATCCGCCATGCTAAATAGTGACATAACTTTAGCTAGACTTATGACCCATGCTCAACAGATAGAGGACCAGAAGATTAAGCAGAGGGAAAAGCAGAATAAGAAAGCTAGGACAGGTAGCTCCAATTTTAGATAGCCTAATCAGAAGGAGAAATCATTTTAAGTTTTGTCCTAAGTCATCATTTCCAGCTCCTTCTTCAGCCAGTGCTCTATCTCCTAAGTTCATAGATAGAGTGCCAGGCTCTAAGTCTCAGGGCAGTGTTAGTAATGCCCAAACTAATCCCCTTTGTCAGACTTGTGGTACGAACCACAAGGGTACTTACAGAGCTGGCAGCGATGTCTGTTTTGGTTGTGTAAAGCTAGGCCACAGAGTCAGAGACTGCCCTCAGTCAGTTATCAGAGTCATCTCCGCTCCTCAGCTCAGTTCGATTTCCTAAATCAGTAGAGTGCCACCACTAGTGCTACTAGCGGGAAACACCCAAATAGACTGTATGATCTTCAGACTCGACAAGATCAGGTAAATTCTCCTAATGTAGTTACTGGTATATTACAGATATTTCATGTGCATGTTTATGCTTTGCTAGATCCAGGAGCTTTTTTGTCTTTTGTTACTCCCTATATACCAGTAGGCAAAACCATTATAGCCCGGTGGGTACTCAAGAACTGCCCGGTTATGATATTTCAGAAAGTCACTTTAACAGACTTAGTTGAATTAGAGATGACTAATTTTTATGGCATTCTCGGCATTGTTTGGCTTCATTCCTGCTATGCCAAAGTTGACTGCAAAAAAATAATAGTCCATCTTTAGTTTCCAAATGAACCCGTCCTTGATTTGAAGGGTAGTGTATCCACTTTCAGGGGTCAGCTTATTTCCTATATTCGGGCAAGGAAAATGATATCTAAAGAAGGTGTCTATCATTTTGTTCAAGTTAAGGACACTAGTTACGAAAATCCCAGCCTTGAATCAGTCCCAGTAGTTAATGAATATTTAGATGTCTTTCTCGAATATCTTCCAAGAATTCCTCTCGAAAGGGAAATAGACTTCGGCATTGATCTTCTTCTAGATACTCAACCTATCTCTATTCTGCCATACAGAATGGCACCAGTAGAACACAGAGAATTGAAAGAACAGTTAAAGTATCTCTTAGATAAGGGATTTATCAGACCCAGTATTTCCTCGTAGGGCGCACCAGTCTATTTGTGCGCAAGAAATACGATTCTCTCAGAATGTGCATTGATTACATCAACTTAATAAGGTCACAGTCAAGAACAAATATCCTCTTCCTAGAATCAATGACTTATTTGACCAACTTTAGGGTGCCCGCTATTTCTCTAAGATAGACCTCAGATCCGTCTATCATCAGCTCAGAGTTTGAGAAAGTGACATTTCGAAAATAGCTTTCCATACTCGGTATGGTCACTTTGAATTCTTAGTCTTGTCATTTGGTCTTACTAATGCCCCAGTGGCTTTCATGGACTTGATGAACTGCGTGTTTAAGCAGTACTTAGACTTGTCCGTCATAGTCTTTAAAGATGATATTTTGGTCTATTCTCGCACTAAGCACGATCATGCAGACCATCTCAGAACACTACTTTAGAATCTCAGAGATCATTAGCTTTTCACCAAATTCAGTAAGTGCAAATATTGGCTAAGGTCAGTAGAATTTCATAGTCACATCATTTTCGGTGATGGCATTAGAGTTGATCCTCAAAAGATCGAAGCAGTAAGAAACTAGCCAAAACCTATCTCTCCATCAGAAATCAGGAGTTTCTTGGGTTTGGCTGGCTATTACAGATGTTTTGTTAAATGATTTTCATCTATTGCATCCCCTATATCCAGATTGACTCAGAAGAAAGTCAAGTTTCAGTGGTGAGACCCTTACGAGAACAGTTTTTAGGAGTTGAAGACTCGACTTACCTCAGCCTCAGTCTTAGCTCTTTCGGATGGTCCAAATGGTTTCGTGGTGTATTGTGATGTATCCAGAGTAGGTTTCAGTTGTTTCCTCATGTAGTATGGTTAGGTTATAGCGTACGCCTCCAGACAGCTTAAACCCCATGAGAGGAATTATCCTACTCATGATCTTGAGTTAGCAGCCATAGTCTTCACCTTGAAGCTTTGAAGGCATTATCTCTACGAAGTTTATATAGATTTCTTCACAGATCACAAGAGTCTTTAGTATGTCTTTTCTCAAAAAAACCTAATCTTCATTAGTTAAGGTGGTTAGAGCTCTTGAAAAACTATGACATGAGTGTCCTCTATCATCCGGGAAAGGCCAACATAGTGGCCAACGCTCTCAGTAGGCTATCCATGGGTAATGTTTCTCATGTGGAGGATAGTAAGAAGAAAGCTCAAGAAGTCCATCAGCTTGCCAGACTAGGTGTTCGCTTACTCAATTCATTAGAGGGTGGTGTATGTGTTCAAAGTAGTTCAAAATCATTCTAGTCTCCGAGGTGAAAGAAAAGCTAGATAGAAATCCCAGCCTTGTCAAGTTGAAAGAGTTAGTTCAGGATCAGAAAGTAGAAGTTTTCTCTAAAAGGGGAGATAGTGTTGTGCATTGTCTGGGTCATTTCTATGTTCTAGGTATAGATGACTTAACGCAGTGAATTCTTGCAGAAGTGCATGACATGCGCTACTCTATTCATCCAGGGGCCACAAACCTATACCACAACTTGCGGGAATTCTATTGGTGGAGTGGGATGAAGAGAGACAATACAGAGTTTATGGCTAAGTGCTCTACATGTTAGCAAGTTAAGATAGAGCATCAGAATCCTCGTGGGTCCATGCAAGAGTTCAGTATTCCTACATGGAAGTGGGAAGTTGTGAACATGGATTTTGTGATGGGTTTACCTCGAACTAGTCATAAGCATGATTCAGTCTGGGTCATTGTAGACAGAATGACCAAATCAGCTCATTTCCTTCTAGTTGATACCTCTTATTCAGCCAACGATTACGCCAAACTATATATCAAGGAGTTGTTCAGATTGCACGGTATTCCATTGCCTAATATCTCATATAGAGGTACCTAGTTCACCTCTCATTTCTGGAAAGAGTTCTAAAAGGGTTTCGATACCTAAGTTTGTCTTAGTAAAGCCTTCCATCCCCAGACAGATAGTCAAGTAGAAAGAACCATTCAGACTTTAGAAGATATGCTAAGGGCGTGTATAATTGATTTCAAGGGAAGTTAGGATAACCACTTGCCTTTGATTGAGTTTGTATACAACAACAACTATCATTCCAGTATTCAAATGGCTTCGTTAGAATCTCTCTATGGTAGGAGATGTAGATCACCAATTGGTTGGTTCAAAGTTAGTGAGGCCTCATTCATAGGTCCTGACTTAGTATTCGTCGCCTTAGAAAAAGTCCAGTTAATTAGAGAAAGACTCCAGGCTGCTTAGAGCTGACAGAAGTTTTATGCAGATATTTGTAGAAAAGACCTCGAGTTTGAGGTTGGTAATTATGTCTATCTAAAGATCTCTCCCATGAAGGGAGTGAAGAGATTTGGCAAGAAGGGAAAGCTCAGTCCCCGATATGTCGGTCCCTTCTAAATTCTCAGTCGTTTCAGCAAGGTAGCTTATGAGCTTGAATTTCCTTCAGATCTATCCTCAGTTCATCCAATCTTCCATGTCTCTTAGCTCAAGAAGTGTATAGGTGATCCACCAGTCATAGTCCCTATTCAGAATATTGATGTTCAGAATAGTCTCTCTTATAAAGAGATTCGAGTCGAAATCTTAGACTATCAGACTCGTAGATTGAGGAACAAAGAAGTCCCTCTAGTTAAAGTTCTTTGGTAAAATTAGTTCATCGAGGGAGCTACCTGGGAAGCAGAAGTAGACATGCGTACCAAGTATCCTTACCTCTTCTCTACCAACTCAAATCAAGCTCAAGCTAACAGTTCTTCTTAAGCTTACTCAGTTTCATAACCAGTGTTCATCACGAACTTGGTATTTATTTTCATGTTCATGGTCCCAGTATAAACTTGGTATCAAGAACCA
Organism: Capsicum annuum; assembly: GCF_002878395.1. Classification (NCBI taxonomy): domain Eukaryota; kingdom Viridiplantae; phylum Streptophyta; class Magnoliopsida; order Solanales; family Solanaceae; genus Capsicum; species Capsicum annuum. The sequence goes on along the minus strand of NC_061115.1, from coordinate 205,253,328 downwards.
TTGCATATTTAGTCATGCATTCATGTATTAGCTCAATTATATAATTATGCATTAGAAATGCATTCTCATTGTGAGAAACTTAGTTCCTAAGAACATTTAGTCATGCATTCATGAATCAGTTACACATGCATCAGATATGCATATTCAGTATGTTATGTTCAGCTTGTCAGTCATGAGATCATGTTATAGTTATTCATGTTTAGTTCATATTCAGCTTATTGTTTCCCCTCTCAGTCAGTCTCATTCAAGGAAGAATGTTCTCAAAGGGGAGATATTGTAATACCCCGAAGATTTCTAGCCAATTTCATCCTAAAAATTCCTAGTATTAGCTTCTAAAGTGAATGATAATTATTGTATGAGTAATTTTTAAGATTTTCACTTTTTTCATGTGGAAAACTCAATAAGCTTCCCATCGATATATGATTCACTTAAATCCAATAATCGGGTAAGAAGTTATGAATATTTCAAGTTCCCATCGTAAAATAATGCCATATTAGTCAGTGGCGCACTGCGCCACAAGAGGAAATGGCATTTTGCAATTTGCAGTAGGTGTCCATGATTATGGAGCATCGCGCCAGCACTCAAATTCAGTATTGTCCTTTTTCTAGTGTCTCACCGCGATTTCCCTTGTGTTGTGCCAAAGTTCTAGGTCATGAAGGAAGGGGCAACGTGATGGCTCTGCTTTGCTCCATCCCTTAGCTTCCCAATATTCAAATTCCAGTGACACGGTGCAATAGCGCCACATCGCGCTAGAGGTTCAATTCGGGAAATTTTTACTAAAATTACAAGACGCATCCAGGGTTATAAGGATCAATTTCCCAGTCCTATTTAAGCTTTTTAACACATGATTCAACCACTTTTCACCCAAAATACACTCTCTTCTCTCAATTTACTCCTAAGAACAAGCTAGGATTGTCATAGAAGATCCAGTTTCAAGAAGGTTTCACCATCAATCTTCACAAAATCACAAACTAAGGTATGCATAGTGTTTATTCATGGACTCCTTTCGTCCATGAAGCCCAAGAATCCCTTTTCTAAATTTAAGTTATGGATTTTCTTATGAATTTCATGATTGGGATGGTTTCATTCATGATGATAATGAGTAATTAATTGTATTCCATGAATGAGTGTTAAATTCCACATGGGTTGATTTGTATTGGTATAAATTCATTAAACCCTTGGACTAAACCCTTGAATGATTAATTGGAATTGAATCACGACAGTTAATTGTTGTATGATGTTGTTTATACATTGTATGCCTATTATGTGTTTGGTTGAATGCCTAGATAAAGGGAAAGTGTCTAATTAGCATAATATTATGAAATCCCCATGTACGTACAAGCTTATTCCTATCACATGTTTGATGAAATGCTTCAGTAAATGTATTATGATGATTGTTATGTATTCAAGTAAGTCATGCTTTGTCAGTTTCCTTTCATCGAGTCCTGGGGGTAGTCGTACCTAAAACATTAGTAGTGTACCTAGAGCCATGTCATGTTTTTACGATACTCTCAGTCAAGCCATGATCCTTAGACTTCAGATAGTCTTATGACACAGGAAATATCCATGATCTCATGAACTTAGTCAGTTGTCAGATATCAATAATATTTTGCCAGTCAACAGAATTCAGTAACTCAGTCCATGTTTAGTTCAATAAATCATGTTCAATGTCCATTCAGATGAGAGTACAAATTAGCATCGAGTGAACCCAAAGATGGGGACACACACTATCAGATGAGGGTGTGATCCTTAGCAGTCAATCTTGTATTCCAGAACTATGTAGCTAGCATAAGTTGAGACATCAACACTGTCGATGAGGGTTGATGAGGTGGATAAGCACTGTCAGATAAGGGCCCCACCATTCTCGTACAGGGGACACTATCAGATGAGGATAGCCCATAGTTTGTACTTACTAGTGGCGCGGTATTGACACCCTTCCAATTAAGGTTACAGATTGGACCCCATACCAACCATAATGGCATATCAGGGGCATGTCGGTTAAATACTATCTCCTACAGTTTCATGTTACAGAATCAGGACTGTCAGACACAGTCAATCAGTCTCAGTAATAGAACTTAGATAGTTCTTCAGATTTTAGGACTGTTAGATATGATCAACTCAGATATAGTACAGGACTCAGCTAGTTCCATTAGATTTAGGACTGTCAGATACAGTTACCCATGTTATTAGTTACATTCAGATACAACTATTTATGCTATCAAATATATCAATTTTTAGTATATCATGTCATTAGTATCATATTTAGTAATCATAATATCACAGTGTCAGTTACAGTTACATATTTATATATGCATTCTCGCATTCATGTTAGACAGTCAACTAGCATTATTCATGCATGTTAACCGTTGCATTAGCCTACCTCACATGTATACACAGTACATTCCATTGTAATGACGCATTTGCCCTATGGTGCTTTATTTTTATGTTACACCATAGGTTCAGAGACACAAGTTCCAGATCAACAGTAGATTCCAGTCTCAGCAGTCAGAATAGAAGTAAGTCCTCATCCTTCAAGGACATGATTATTTCTCCACTATTTCATTGATTAGTTATTAGTTGGAGTTAGTTGGGGACCTGTCCTATCAACTCCTTATTCAGATTATTCAGACAGTAGAGAATTTTAGACCAAATGCAGACTATTATGTTTCAGACTTCAGTGTTTATAGTTTTGTTTTGGATATTGTATTACCCCACAAATGTTATCTCATCCATGTTATATTCAATATTGAACCTTATGGCCTTTCAGTGCATGTTTCTGTATTATTCAGTGTACAGGTACAAATATCAGTCATGGGTTAGCTTGTGGTCCTTTGGAGTCATGAGCATCGTGTATCATTTCGGTTCATAAAATTGGGGCGTTGCATTTAGCTTGTGATCGATCATATGGAAAGTAGGTTATACACCCTGGTAAGAGTATGACACCTCTTCCCATCGTGAGGTTTTCCCCTTAGGGGAATAAAACGTTGGACTCTATGTTAGCTCACATGGTTTATGTCAGTTAAGAAAACCTCCCTGCTAGTAAAAGGTAATGAACAGCTTTTAAGAAAAATTATTTTCCCTAAAGTTTTAAAGCCTTGAGATTACAAATTTTAGAACAAAAAAGAATAATAGAAAAGCTTTTAGAAAAACTAAGTGTAAAGTCTCACAATTTTTACTCATATTATGCTTTGTAGAATGATATTAGATACAAATTTCAGCTTATAGATTTTAGATTTAAGAGGAAGTCCTTTTACACTTAGACAGTATGATTTACAGACAAAATATTAGCGCAACTTTTCGAACTAAATGTTATGACTCACTATATTTATAAAGTATGATTTGCTATTCATGATTATAGATTTTAGTATTTTAGATATTCCAGCTTATGTGAGTCAATTACATTTAGTATGCATTGTTTTACAAATTATGATGATGAGATAATATTTTACCAATGCATTCACCCTCACATACACAGTACATCCTCAAAGTACTAATCCACATATACATTATGTGCTATATTATCTCATAATGTAGGTACGAGTTATAGCACGCGCACCATATTTAGACAATTTACAGCTTCCAGTCATCAGGTGATGAGTCCTTTTGATTTAAGGTCTCGAATCATTCATATAGTTTGAGCAATATTTTATTTTGTTTTATTCAGTCGTATTGATTTGGGATATTTAGGGGTCATGTCCCGGCTACCTATAGTCAATACTAGTAGAGGTTTCATAGACAGTCAGTAGAGTTGATGTATTTGATTTCAGTGTTATTTTATAAAAATCATAGTTGTAATTATTTTAATTTAGTTCTGTATTTATCAGATTCTGAAAAGAGTCATCTTTCACTTATTTCATTCAGATTTATGTATTTTATTCAGTTGCTTATGAGTTATGCCAATAGAAAGGTTAGCTTGGGGTCACTTATGGTCCTAAGCACCGTATGACGTCTTAGGACCCATTTTTGGGGCATTACAAACTTGGTATCAGAGCACAAGGTTCAAGTGTCCTAGGGTGTCTGTGAAGCCGTGTCAAGTAGATTCTTGCGGAATGGTATGCAGACGTTTGTACTTTTCTTTGAGAGGCTATAGGGCATTTTAGAAAAAATTTTCCCTCTTTCCTACTCTAGATAGGGCAGTAAAGTTATTCTCTCAAAATCTCTTGTCTATTAGTGTGTTACCCCAATATTCCTTATTTATGACTTATTTTTGAGATAACACGATTAGCAAGTTCCAACTTCCTCCCTAGATAATTCTCTCAAATTTTCTAGAAGAAGTTTCAGAAGTCACACAAAGGGCTTGAGAGGAGATTTCTAGTGTGTTATAAGTCCCTTAAGTTGAAAGTTACGTCCGCATCCTTATGAGTTATTCAGTTGAGACAAAATTAGATATGTATTTAGATTGCCTATTGATCCTTTTAAAATAGATAATGCTCATAAGAGGAGATAGTATGAACCTAGATTCTTAGATAAAGTGTGCATTCAAGGGATATTATGAACCTCAATGTTATGATTTATGAATAGTAGAACCTTATTATAGTTTGAAGTATGGGTATAGAAGAGTAGTGGTAATAAGAATGATCATGATGATTGATAGAAGGTATAAAGATAAACTTATGCATGTCATCGAGATATGTTAAGGTGATGTGTCCTTGTGTGTTAGTTTAGTAGAGGGTGAAGAAAGACTTATTAGTTAAGGTAAATTATTGTTTGGTTGAAGTACGAAAGGAGTTACTGATGGTATTTATTGTGTTTGAAAAGTATAGGATATTAATAAAGTGTTTGACGGTTTAGTATCATTAATTTAGGTTTTCATTGAGGTTGCAAAAAGAAGTTTAGTTGAAACTTATAGAGCAACGATAGTAATTGAGATATATAGAAGGGTAAATAGTAATGATGGGTAGAAGAAGGATGTGCTAATGGATTGTACATAAGATAGGCCATATGATTATGATTGATTATTGTTGTTATGAAGTTCTAGTGGACTAGTGTTTCTTAATGTTTTATTTTATAACTTCCAAGTGAGAACTATATGTAAGATGGGTTGTTAAATCATGTTTAGCACTAGACATTAAGTTTGAACAATGGGTGGTCATCAAGGTGGATGTAATGATTTCTTGGTCAGTATGGCTAGTTGTATGAAAGTGATCTAGTAAGCTTGAATAGTGTATGTAAGAGCTTATATTTATTTATTCATAATTTAGTATGATGTTGCAGGTATGATGTAAAGGTTTACCAAGGTGATATGGGGTTTCATTATTTTTTAAATTTATTAAGTGTCCCTTGAATTGATAAGTATGAATGAGGCTATGTGGTATATGATGTTCTTGTCCGTTAACTTATGGGTTATAGGTTGATGATATTGGGTTTGCTGGTGTAAATTTAGAGATGTGACATTAGTAGACTATGAATGGAGTTAGTATGGTTTAGCAAGGGTTTGGAGATATCATGTTAAGTGTTAGAATCTAAGTTGGTGAGTGTTTAAGTTGTTGTATGATAACTTTTGGGGCTATAGAAATCTAATATTTGAATCTAAGAAGAGGTATTAGCATTGAGAGTTACACGTGAAGATACAGTCCTTCAGGGTAAGTTTAGTTTTATATGAATTGATTATATCCCAGACTCTAGAATAAAGTGATTGCAGTTTAGATTAGAGTTTACTTAGTGGTTCACAGACTTAGAGTGATGACTTAAAGCTAAGGGGGAGATGATAGAATGAGTAACCAAGTTAGATTCTCAAATTCTAGTAGTGCTGCCAGTGTGGGAGGAAGATTCCCGGCTCATTCTTATTTCAGTATTAGTACTTCATTCATCACGATGTCTACTCATGACTTACTTGTCAGATCCATGATCATAGTTTTGTTCATGCATATCATAAAAAATCATGTACTCTCCAAGTCCCTAGTATGAGGAGTTCTAGTTCATTCAACATACTAATCATGTTCCAGGAATTTATAAACTCCAAACTTAGGTCATGCAGATCATGACTCATGTACTCATGCTTTACAGTATATTCAGTTCCGGGTACTCATGCTAAACTCCTAATGATCATTAAAATTTAGATTATGTTATGGGTGTCCTCAGTTTCGATTTTCTTAATGAATTCTTGCGTTTGATACCTTATTCATCAGGCCTCAGTAAAATGTCAAGTTATACATAGTATGCCTTCATGTTTCAGGTCCTTATGTTCTAACCTTTTGTTACTTTTTCTTAGGCCAAGATAGTGATAATGAATAGTTGTCTAGATAGGAGAGAGTAAATATTTCTTGTTGATGAAAGATGGTTGTATGCTTATTTTAGCTAAGGCAGTAAGTATGAAGTAAGATTGAGACCAAGTCTTTGATACATGTCATGGTTAGTTGAAATTTTATGTGTGTCTTCTTAAGAATAGTGCATGGAAGTTGTTCTTGATACAGGTTTGTAAGATATGAAAAAAAATACTTTATGAGTATTTTTTTAAAAGTGCATATGTGGTTAAGAAGATAGGCTCGAATGTCATGTTTGTATATATGTGGATAGATGCATTGCGCATTAGTGAATTCCTAGTAAAAGGTTGAATGTAGTTGTTGAAATGGAATGTACAGTATGACTTAACCCATTTAGCCAGTAATTTAGTCTAGCAGCCATACAGGCAAGTTTCTATGGTTTTTAATCTTCCCATCTAGTCATATCATTCTAAGAGGAAATTTGCTTGCTTCATGTACTTAGCAAATTCAGGTCAGTTCATGCATGATGCATCAGTTTAAGAATCTAGATGTTCAATGATGATTCAACTCATAAGTTTCCCGTGCATCATCTCAGTCTTTTCCAAGTATTTTAACCAAATCAGTATCATTCAGGGATGAACAATCCCAAGGGGAGATGTTGTAATACCCTGAGTTTTCAAGTCATAAACCTCTCATCTTTTTCCCCTGAAATTAGATTCAGCATAAAGTATGTTACTCATAAATTGACTCTCTCATTTCTATCTCAGCCTTATAACCATTCTCAAGTCAGTGCATGTATTCAAGAAATCAGCTCAGTCATGATATTCAGTTCATGTATCATGTTTTAGACTCAGTTAAGAAATCATGTTCCTAGTCATGCATGTTCAGTATGGGATTTAAGTTCCTCAGTACTGTCAGTTTAACCAGTCTCATTCGAGGACGAATGTTCTCAAGGGGGAGATATTATAATACCCCATAATCTTCTTAACCTAATTTCGCTCCTAGAATGTTAAAGGTTAGCTTTAAAAATTAATACCTTCTTATGAATGTGAAATTGTACAGATTTATACCTTGCATTATGTGGAAAATTAAATAATTTTTCCATTGACACCAATTTTGTGCAAATCTGATACTCGAGTGAGAAGTTAGGGCGTTTTTAGTGTTGACAGAGTACCACCTGGGCAGTCACTGCGTCGCGGTGATGGGTGATTTCCCATTTGTAATTTTGTAGTAGACCTCTGCGATAAGCTTGCATCGCGGAGAGGTCCAAATTACCAATTTTTGATTTCCAGTGGCGCAACAGGATAGCATCGGGTCGTGCCAGAGTGCAAATTTGCACTCGTCCTTTATCCAGTAGCTTAACGCGATTTCATCATGTCGCGATGAAGGTGTAATTGTTGTATTCTTGATCAATAATTCAAATTATTGTGTCATGAATTTAATCCTAATTATGTGAAGTTCTTATTAGGAGATTAATGTTCATAGAAGTCACTTAGAGCCAAGTGGAGCTAAGAACATTAGATCCGTCCAAAATTTTGTGTTCAATTCTACAAGAGTCAACTTTGAAAGTCTATAACTTTCATTTTATGTATAATCTTCGAGCACAATACCCATCAAATAGTATATAATTGAATTAGCTTTCCAAAGATACCAATTTCATCTTAATCTGATACCTGAGCAAAAAGTTATAGCCATTTTAGTGTGAGGCAATAAGCTGCTACGATGGTACCGCGTCGCTGCAAGGAGCAAAATGGGGATATGGGTTATGAATTTTTACTTTGAATTAATGAGGGGTAATGGGGTATTTCCTCCTCCCCCCTCCTTAACCCAGGTCGTAATATATCAATGTGTAGCCGCCATTAGGGCATTATTTTGCCCCTATTATCCTACTTTACTCCCAAGAACAAACCCTAATCATTTCTCTTCAAGATTCATCCATTTCATTACCTTTTATTCAAGAAAACAATCAAGAATTAAGCTTTATATTCCAAGAAGTTCAAGAAAATCATTCAATAACATTCCCAAGAACATCAATTTGATTCATCTTCTTCAAGAAACAACCTTCAAGAACACAAATAAGAATTTAAGTCAAACTTTTTCGTCAATTTGAGCAATTAAGGTATGTGTGGTTTATGAACAAGGACAATCCTTTCATCCTTGTTCCCAAAATTATATTTTTCAGCAAATTTCTTATTATTTGAAATTAGAGTTCATACCCAATTATTATTATTTGGAGATTATGAATTTACAAGTGATTGAACGTTGAATTGCATGACTATTTTTAAATATTTATGCATGTAATGCCATTTTTCATATTTTTCAATTGAGTTTAAGCAAGATATTGTGATTCTTGATTTTATCATTTTGATATTCTTGAAGTATTTTCAAGAAGCATATTGAGCATGATGATTAGCTATGAATTTACATGATTTTGAAGCATGGGTTATTATCCCAAGTTGAATATTGTTATTTCAAGAAAGATGATGCTTTACGCATCTTATGATTAGGTTATTTACAGAATTACAATAAATCTTTGATCTTTTGATCCTCAGTTTATCTATGGAATCCACTTTACAGATTATTACAATTTACAAAACTCAAAACAGCTTTATTTATAGATTTGATCAGATAAGTGCATAATTCATTTCAGATAAACCCTTAGGCAAGTTTTAAAGTTAATTTCCAACAGAATGAGCATACAAATTAAAGGGAGTAGTATTTAGCACCGAGCGGAAAGTTTGGATTAGTGTGCCCTATTTTACACATAACTGCGTAGCCAGCGTAGGTATAGATTATTCCCATTTCTATATAGATGACAGTTATAGCTTGTGATCGATCACACGAACAGTAGGTTATACTCCTTGGCAAGAGTATGACACCTCTCCTCATCATGAGGTTTTCCCCTTAGGGGAATAAGACATTGGACTCTATGTTAGCTCACATGGTTTATGTCGGTTAAGAGAACCTCCCTGGTAGTAAAAGATGATGAATAGCTTTTCAGATAAAGTATTTTCCCTAAAGTTTTAAAGCCTTCAGATTACAGATTTTAGAATAGAAAAGAATAACAGAAAAGCTTATATAAAAACTAAGTGTAAAGGCTCACAAACTTTACTCAGATTATGCTTTACAGAATGATATTAGCTATAAATTTCAGCTTTCAGATTTTATATTTAAGAGAGAGTTATTTTACACTTAGAGAGTATGATTTGCAGACAAAACATTAGCACAGCTTTTAGAACTATATGTTATGACTCACTAGATTTATAAAGTATGATTTGCTATTCATGATAAAAGATTTTAGTATTTCAGATTTCAAAATTTCAAACATTCCATCTTATGTGAGTCATTTACATTTAGTATGCATTATTTTACAAATTATGATAATGAGATAATGTTTTACCTATGCATTCACCCCCATATACTCAGTACATCCCCAAAGTACTGATCCACATATACGTCTATGTGCTACGTTATCTCATGATGTAGGTACAAGTTGTAGCATGCGCACCATATTTAGATAGTTTGCAGCTTTCAGTCATTAAATGATGATTCCTTTTGATTCAAGGGCTCGAGTTAGTCTTACAGTTTGAGCAATATTTTATTTTTATTTATTTAGTCTTATTGATTTAGGAAAGTTGGGGATCATGTCCTGGCTACCTATATTAAATACTAGTAGAGGCTTCATAGACAGTTGGTAGAGTTAATGTATTTGATTCCATTGTTGTTTTGCAAAAATCATAGTTGTAATAATTTTAATTTAGTTCTGTATTGATCAAATTTAGAAAAGAGTCATCTTCTGCTTATTTCATTCAGATTTATGTATTTTATTCAGTTGCTTATGAGTTATGACAGTAGAAGGGTTAGCTTGGGGTCACTTGTAGTCCTAAGCACCATGTGACATCTCGGGACCCATTTTTGGGGTGTTACAGTCGGGTACCTTCCTCCATTACTACTGTTTTAGAACTCACTAGCATCACTACTTAAATCTGAAAGCCAGACTTGTTTACTTATTCTATTATCTCCCCCTTAGCTTTAACCCATTATTCTAAGTCTGCAGATCCCTTTAGTAAACTCTAAACTTAACTGCAACCATTCTACTCTAGAGTTTGAGATATAACAATACACGTAAATAATAAACTCACCCTGAAAGACTACACATGAAAATGTAAAAACCCACTGCTAATACTTCCTTCTGAGATACAACTCTTAACTTTCTATAGCCCCAATGGTCATCATATAATAACTGGAACACTACTAACTTAGAATTTTCATGAGCATCACCATACCTGATTTCACACCATCTAGAGCTTCAATTCTTCTTTCTGTTAGCTCAATTATCCCAGATTCAAACTTGGATTCTAACTCTTAACATGGATATTCCCAAAATTCTAATGAGCTATACTAACTTCATCCTTGAACACTCCCTTAATATAAACTATCCTTAACTTTCCTTAGCTTCAACACTCATCACATACTTACTCCCTTCTTGACAATATGCTTGCCTTACTAAACACATAATCTGCCTCTTTTCTATCATAGCCTACCATTATCACATCTCTAAGCTTATATTCTTCCCGAAACCACGAGAATCAAAATCATACCGAAAGACTCAACATCACCTATCCATAACTCCTTAACTTAACTATTAAGAACACCGCACACTATATAACTAGCCTTCTTCCTATTTAACAACTCAAGGGTACTACGAACTACACACACTCTTTAATACAATAACAACAACAACAACAATAAACTCAGTGTATTCCCACCAAGTGGGGTCTGAGAAGGGTAGAATGTACGCAGTCCATACCACTACCTCTAAAGGAGTAGAGAAGTTGTTTTCGATAGACACACACTCTTTAACAGTATTAGAAAATAATGCAACCCCCATATCACCTTGGGTACACATCTAAATCATACCTACAACATCATACTCAATTGCGAACAAATGAACTTAAGCTGTTGCATATACTGTTCAAACCTACTACATCAATTCCATATAACCAGCATCACTACCCAACCAATTATTATTTCCACCTTGATGATCATCCACTATTCAAACTTAGTGTCTAGTGCTAGACATGATTAACAACCCAACCTCATATACAATTCTCACTTGGAAACTATAAAATAAAAAATCAAGAAATACTAGTACTGTAGAACCTCATAATAACAATAATTTATCATGATCATATGTCCTATCTTATTATAATCCATTAGCGCATCCTCCCTTTACACATTGCTACTATTCACCCATCTAAACACTTAAATTCCCTTCATAGATCTATAAGTTTCAACTAAACTCCTTGCAACTATAACACCCTGGAAAACGGGTCCCGGAACGTCACACGGTGTTTGAGGCTACGAGTAGCCCCAAGCTAACCCTTTGAGCCATTTTTATTCAGTTCAACACAAATAAATGGGGTTTTCATAAATAACCCTCAAATATCAACAGACTAATCATCATCCAAGAATAAAAGAATTTCAGAAAGATACTAAAATACAACTTATTAGTCAACTCCCAACATCTATACTAGTCTGACAAGCCTCTAAGAAAATCAATAAAACCAGTGAGCCATTGAGACATGCCCCAACTAACTCATACTCAGTTAACAAATGTAAACAATTCCGTGAAACCAACATCAGACATCACGTCCTCAAAACATGAGGACTCACCACAACAGAGGATGTAGAACAGCGTGCCCAAAGAATCACTGTTGAACCTGGAACTGAGCGCCTGAACCTACATTCCTAGAAAATACATTCTACATCCGAAGATGTGGGTCAGTACTATGGAAAGGAACCGAGTATATGGGGGCGTATGCAGTTGTATAAACATCATCATCATAAATATTTATAAGAAATATGCAGGATGTATGAAAGACTCACATAGCCCAAAAAAAATTATCATAATCATGAGAGGATGAAATAAGTACAATAACACATTGGAGTCATCATATAATTTGTCAATCACTTTCAGTTCATCAAGAATATCAATTCTCATAATATAAATATCATTTAAATCTTTCAAAAGAATAACTTTCACAATTCCACTGTCAAATCACTTCACCATTCACCATAGATAAAAGGAAACACACACACACTGGAGATCCTATAACCGACATAAACCATGTGAGCTACATGGAGTCCAACGTACAACCCATATTGGGGAGAGCCATCCTATCCTTGCTATCGGAGTAGGACTATCGATATTAAATCCATACAAACTAGTGATCACTCTATAAATTAGCCTCAGGCTCACTCCTACGGGGGCACGTAGTTCTAGGGAAGTAAGGTCGCTTTATACCTCCCACTCGGTGCTAAAGATTTCTCCCGGAGTTAGCTCAGATCATTTTAAAGACAATCCACAACAAAACAATTTCAGTAATATATAAATATACATCGGGAGCCATCATGCTTCCCATCTATCAAAATCAACCACGTTGTGGATTTCTTTCACACTCGAGTTCAAAACAACTCCATTAAGACCAAAAGGCTAAATCATTCAAAATATCTCAAATATTCAATATCAACGTGTTTATAACACACACTTTCTCAAAAAAAATACAATTTCCAATGGGGATTCACGACTCAAATATCAAAATCATGATAAATATCATTCAAGATTCATGCTTTATATCTCTACATATGTAAATTCATCTTTCAAAATCATAAACATCAAGATTTCATAATAATCATCATAAGATATGGGTTCATGCTTCAAATTCATAAAAATCAAATAAAAATCATGCCTTTGTAAAGAAAATTACTTTTGGGCACAAGAACGAAAGAGAGTTCTTGTTGAAAAATCCCACATACCTTGAATGATGAACTTTAGATCAATATTTATTTTTGAGATGTTAATCGTGCCTTTGAATGATGGGTCTTGGAGTTCTTGAACTAGGAACTTGGAATCTTGAATAAATTTGTAGAATTAATGGTGAACTTTGGAGGTTCTTGAAATTCTTGAACTAGGAACTTGGAATCTTGAATAAATTTTCAGAATTAATGGTGAACTTTGGAGGTTCTTGAAGTTGGATGTAGGAGCTTAGGGTTTTATTTTTGAGGGAATTTGATAAAATATAACATATAATGCTTCTAATAGGCTTTAATATAGGGTTTGGATGGATTTTAGGTGAAGGGGATGACCAAAATGCCCCTAAAAATCAAATAATACTTGAATCTGTCCTTTGGTGGACTGTTTTGATACTCTGAAGTAGATAAACCATAACGTTTTGCTATAATATCCAAATTGAATGAAACTAATTTCATTAAAAAGAGGATTCTCATATCTTTCCGTTGATATATAGTATCTCGCCCAGATCATTGTGTACGAGGAGTTATGATCGTTTGAAGTTGACCCAAAAATTTACTTTTGGTAGGCTGAAGTAGATCGACCATAACTTTTTACTCTGATAGACCAATTGGATGAAACCAATTTCATCGGAAAGAGGACTCGCAGAGCTTTTCTTTGATATATAGTAGATCAACCAGATCATTATGTACAAGGAGTTATGATCGTTTAAATTTGGAGCAAAAATACGCCAGGCCTCAGTACTTTTTGCTGCACGTTTTACTGTTCACTACTATTCATGGTTCGATCGGAATGTTCATAACTCATCGCTCGGGTGTCCGTTTTGGATGATCTACATATCGTTGGAAAGCTTAGTCGATTCTCTAGGCAATGATGGGTCATAATCTAAGACATTCCACACAGAAAATTTATAATTTATTCTAAAAGATAGAGCCCAACATGTTTACGCACAAAATTTCAACGAAAAATTTCCCGGGGTATTACATCATCCCCCCTTGGAAACATTCATCCTAAAATGATGCTAGACATGCCAAGATTAGATAGATAATAGAGAATACAGCTGAAACCATTCGTTAGACTCATCACCACATCGTTTGTCACTCCGAATGCAACATAGAATGCATAAATTCAAGAACTACAGCTGAACACATAATAAATGACAGCTGAACTACTGCAACTTTTATTAAAAGTGCATAATTTAGGAAAGAATGGTACCTTCGGCTTGATCGGAGTTCACGAAAAATAGGTGCGGGTACTTGGATCGCATATCCACCTTAGCTTCCCAAGTTGCACCCTCAACAGATTGGTTTCGCCACACAACACCTTGACCAAGGGAACTTCTTTGTTCCTTAGTCTTCGGACACTGAAATCAAGAATCTCAACAGGAATCTCATCAAAAGAAAGATCTTCTTGAATTTCAGCACTCACAGAGGAATCCACTACCACAGCATCGCTAATATGCTTTCTAAGCATGGAGACATGGAATATTGAATGAACAGAGGACAACTCGGAAGGCAACTCGACCTCATAAGCTACCTTACCAACACGGTTAAGAATTTTGTAAGGACCAACATAACGGGGACTAAGCTTCCCCTTCTTTCCGAATCTCTTCACCCCCCTCATGGATGAAATTTCCAGATACACTAGGTCACCAACTTCAAACTCAAGGTCTCTCTTTCTAATATCCGCATATGACTTCTGATGGCTCTGCGCAGTTTTCAACCTTTCCCTAATCAACTTAACTTTTACCATAGCCTCAAATACCGAATCAGGACCACTCACAGCCGCGTCACCCACCTCGAACCAACCTATGGGTGATCTATACTTCCTCCCATATAAGGCTTCAAACGGAGCCATGCCAATACTAGAGTGGAAATTGTTATTGTAAGCAAACTCTATCAACGGTAAGTGATTATCCCAACTTCCCTTAAAGTCAAGTGCACAAGATCTCAACATATCCTCTAAGGTCTGGATGGTCTGCTCAGCCTGACCATCGGTCTGCGGATGAAAAGCAGAACTCAAAAGCACTTGGGTACCAAAACCTTTCTGAAAAGCTTTCCAAAATTGCAAAGTGAACTAAGTACCCCTATCCGAAATGATAGACAAGGGAACTCCATGTAGTCTGACTAGATCTTGGATATACAATCTAGCATAATCCTCAGCAGTATATGAAGTATGAATAGGAAAGAAATGAGCAGACTTAGTCAACCTATCAACCACAACCCAAATGGAATCATGATGGCATCGGGAAGGAGGTAAACCAACCACGAAGTCTATATTTATCTCTTCCCACTTCCAGGTAGGAACACTAAACTCTTGCATCATACCACCAGGTCTTTGGTGTTCAACCTTAACCTATTGGCATGTTGCACACTTAGCTACAAACGTTGTTATATCTTTCTTCATGCCACTCCACTAATAGATTTCCCGCAAGTCTCGGTACATCTTGGTGGCACTAGGATGAATAGAATATTACGCCCTATGTGCTTCAGCCATAATCCTCTGTCTCAGATAATCAATATTTGGGACACACAATCTACCCTGCATTCTCAACACATCATCTCCCCCTTGGGAGAAAACCTTTACTTTTTGGTCCTTGACTGACTCCTTCAGTCCGACCAAACTAGCATCTAAGTATTGCTTTTCCTTCACTTCCGAAACCAAGGAGGATTCGGAACTACTCTGAACCCCTATACTACCTTCAGCAGAGTCAAACAACCTAACCTCAATCTAGCCAAACGATGTACATCATGAGCCAACTCTTTTTTACCTTCTACCACATGGGAAATACTACCCATGGACACTCTACTTAGGGCATCTGCCACAACATTGGCCTTGCCCGGATGGTACAGCACACTCATATCATAGTCCTTTAACAATTCTAACCATTGTCTCTACTTAAGATTCAATTCTCTCTGGGTAAACACATACTCCAGGCACTTATGATCAGTGAAAACATCAACATGGACACCATACAAATAGTGTCTCTAGATTTTTAAAGCAAACACAAAAGCAGCCAACTCAAGGTCATGGGTGGGGTAATTTTTCTCATGGGGTTTCAACTGTCTAGAAGCATAAGCTATCACCTTACCCTTCTGCATCAATACACAACCCAACCTAACTCTCGAAGCATCACAGTACACCATAAAACCATCAACACCATCAAGCAAAGTCAAAACAGGGGTTGAAGTGAGTCGAGTCTTCAACTCCTGAAAACTCTTCTCACAAAATTCGGACCACAAGAACTTCACTTTCTTTTGGGTCAACCGAGTCATAGGAGACTCTATAGAGGAGAAACCCTGAACAAAATGGCGGTAATAGCCAGCTAAACTCAAGAAACTTCGAATATTAGTCGGAGAAATAGGTCTAGGCCAATTTCTAACAGCATCGGTCTTTTGGGGATCAAATCTAATACCCTCGAAAGAAATGATATGACCCAGAAAAGCAACTGACCTTAGCCAAAACTCAGACTTACTGAACTTGGCAAACAACTTGTGATCTCTAAGGGTTTGCAAGACAGTTCAGAGATGATCAAAATGTTCATCCTCACTACGGGAGTACACCAGTATATCATCGATGAACACTATGACAAACATATCCAGATATGGTCTGAACTCTCAATTCATGAGGTCCATGAAAGCTGCTGGGGCATTAGTTAACCCGAAAGACATAACAAGAAACTCAAAATGGTCATAACGAGTTTGGAAAGCAGTTTTTGGGATGTCACACTCCCTAACTTTGAGTTGATGATAGCCGGAACGAAGGTCATCTTTGAGAAATAACTTGCACCTTGCAATTGGTCAAAAAAATCATCTATTCTTGGAAGGGGGTACTTATTTTTTACGGTGACTTTATTTAGTTGGTGGTAAGCAATGCACATATGCAAAGATCCATCTTTCTTTCTCACAAACAACATAGGAGCACCCCAAGGAGAAACACTGGGCCTTATGAAACCCTTATTTAGTAGATCTTTGAGTTGCTCTTTCAACTTCTTAAGTTCTGTAGGGGCCAACGGTAAGGAGGAATAGAAATGGGCTGAGTATCAGGAAGAAGACTGAGTATCAGGAAGAAGATCAATCTCGAACTCTATCTCTCTATCAGGAGATATCCTTGGGAGATCATCCGGAAAGACATCAGAAAACTCACTGATGACCTTAACAGACTCGAGAGTTGGAGTCTCAGACTTAGTGTCTTTGACTCTAACCAAATGGTAAATACATCCCTTGGAAATAAGTTTTCTAGCTTTGACGTAAGAGATAAAATGACTCTTGGGTGACACAGAATTCCCAGACCACTCAAACACGGATGCACTCGGAAACTAAAACTTGACCACTCGGGTCCGACAATCACTAGAGGCATAAGAAGAATACAGTCAGTCCATACCCAGAATCACATCAAAATCTACCATGTCTAACTCAATCATATCAACCAACAAGACTCTATGAAGAACGGTAACAGGACACTTTTTATACACTTTCTGGGTAACAATAGAATCACCCACTGGGTAGAAACTAGGATAGGCTTAGGAATAATCTAGGGACTTATTTCAAAATTCACAGCAATCAAAGGTGTAACATATGAGAAACTGGATCCAGGATCCAACAAAGCATACACATCAAAATGAAATATACGAAGCATACCAGTAACAATATCGGGAGAGTCCTCCTATTCCTGGTGGAACGGTAAAGCATAGAATCTATTTTGGCACTGCCCGCCAGCATTGCTAGAAAAGGCGCCCTGAGTTAGGGCTGGGTGAGTCGCTGGAACTGGAGCACTAACAGCCTGATTCTGGGTCTGAGGGCAATAGTCACGATGCCCTTATCCATCCTGTGGACAATCTTTAACTCTGTGACCCATGTCACCATACCGGAAACAACCCCTCTTCTTACTCCAACACTCACCCGAATGAGCCCTACCACACTTAGGACACAGGGGATGATTTCGCTTACTGCCAGCACTGTACTGGGACCTGGATGCATATGACCTGCTAACTTGCTCCTGCCTACCACTAGGCACAGGAGCACTAGCAGATGACGGTGCTGGCATAGACGAATGATCCTGAGGGTCACTCCCTTCCTACTATCTAGTCTAACCCTGTCTGTGCTGCTCGGAACTAGCTTTCTTATCCCCTCTCATTCTATCTCTCTCCTTAATTGTCTGCCTCTATCTGTTGGGCATGAGTCATCAGCCTAGAAAGATTTATCTCACTATTCAGCATAGCAAACCTATACTCTTTAACCACAAAACTAGACACTCCAGTCACAAACTTACTTATACTAGCCTAATTATCAGCCACTAAGTCAGGAGCATACTTGGCCAACTGATTGAACTTTAGACAGTACTCCCTATCAGTCATATAGCCCTGTCGCGGGATCATAAACTCTTCCATCTTCGCCTCCCTCATCTCCAAAGGGAAAAACTTACCCAGGAATGCATCCTGGAACTCTTGCTAAGTTATAGGGATAGCTCCTTCACCTCTACCTTTCCTCTAAGCAACAACCCAGTCATAAGCAAGGTCTTTCAACCTATACGCAACCAACTCCACACTATGTTCCTTAGATACATGCATCACCTGATTAATCTTTTGCACCTCTTCTAAAAACAACCGTGGATCCTCATCAGACTTGGACCCATAGAATTCTGGCGGATTCATCCGCATGAAGTCATGGATCCTGGAAGCAGCTGAATCACCTCCCTACTACTGGAAGTTGGGGCCGAGTTGGCCTGAATATTTGTAGTAACTGCTTGGGCCAGCGCCTGAAAGGCTTCCTAAAATTCAGCATGAGACACATTTTCATTCAATGGGTCAGTGGGTTGAGGTTACTGACCATCATTATTTTTTCTCGCTCGATGTGAAGGCATATTTCTGAAAGAGGAGAGCACAAATCAATAGCAGAGAGAGACACTTTAATCATGATAGACTTTTGAAGGAAAGAATTATAGTTTTTCTTAAAACATCTTGTAGCCTCTTGCTCATAGATGTGGCACGCTACACACCAATGATCAAGACTCTACTTAACGTGGCTTTTCAGATGCCCTAAGACACCTTAAAATCTTAGGCTCTGATACCAAGTTTGTAACACCCCAAAAAATGGGTTCCAGAGCATCACACGGTGCTTGAGGCTACGAGTAGCCCCAAGCTAACCCTTTGAGTCATTTTCATTCAGTTCAACACAAATCAATAGAGATTCCATAAATAACCCTCAAATATTAACATAGTAATCATCATCCAAGAATAAAAGAATTTCAGAAAGATATAAAAATATGACTTATTAGTCAACTCCCAACATCTATACTAGTCTGAAAAGCCTCTAAGAAAATCAACAAAACCAGCGAGCCATTGAGACATGCCCCAACTGACTCATACTCAGTTATCAAATGTAAACAATTCTGTGAAACCAATATCAGACATCACGTCCTCGAAACATGAGGACTCACCATAACAGAGGATGTAGAACAGCGTGCCCGAAGAATCACTATCGAACCTGGAACTGAGCTCCTAAACCTATATTCTGAGAAAATGCATCCCACATCGGAAGATATGAGTCAGTACCACGGAAAGGAATCGAGTATATGGGGGGTGTATGCAGTTGTATAAACATCATCATCATAAATATTTATAAGAAATATGCAGGACGTATGAAAGACTGACATAGCCCAAAGAAAATCATCATAATCATGAAAGGATGAAATAAGTACAATAACACATGTGAGTCATCATATAATTTGTCAATCACTTTCAGTTCATCAAGAATATCAATTCTCATAATGTAAATATCATTTAAATCTTTCGAAAGAATAACTTTCACAATTCCACTTTCAAATCACTTCACCATTCACCATAGACACAAGGAAACACACACACACTGGGAGATCCTATAACCGACATAAACCATGTGAGCTACATGGAGTCCAACATATAACCCACATTGGGGAGAGTCGTCCTATCCATGCCATCAAAGTAGGACTATCGATATCAAATCCACACAAACTAGTGATCACTATATAAATTAGCCTTAGGCTCACTCCTATGGGCGCACGTAGTTCTAGGGAAGTAAGGTCTCTTTGTACCTCCCACTCGGTGCTAAAGATTTCTCTCGGACTTAGCTCAGATCACTTCAAAGATAATCCACAACAAAACAATTTCAGTAATATATAAATATACATCGGGAGCCATCATGCTTCCCATATATCAAAATCAACCATGTTGTGGATTTCTTTCACACTCGAGTTCAAAACAACTCCATTAAGACCAAAAGGCCAAATCATTAAAAATAACTCAAATATTCAACATCAACGTGCTTATAACACACACTTTCACAAAAAAATACAATTTCCAATAGGGATTCACCACCCAAATATCAAAATCATAATAAATATCATTCAAGATTCATGCTTTATATCTCTACACATGTAAATTCATCTTTCAAAATTATAAACATCAAGATTTCATAATAATCATCATAAGATAGGGGTTCATGCTTCAAATTCATAAAAATCAAATAAAAATCATGCCTTTGTAAAGAAAATTACTTTTGGGCACAAGAACGAAAGAGAGTTCTTGTTGAAAAATCCCACATACCTTGAATGATAAACATTAGATCAATACTCATTTTTGAGGTGTTAATCGTGCCTTTGAATGACGGTTCTTGGAGTTCTTGAACTAGGAACTTGGAATCTTGAATAAATTTGTAGAATTAATGTTGAACTTTGGAGGTTCTTGAAGTTCTTGAACTAGGAACTTGGAATCTTGAATAAATTTTCAGAATTAATGGTGATCTTTGGAGGTTCTTGATGTTGGATGTAGAAGCTTAGGATTTTAATTTTGAGGGAATTTGATGAAATATAACATATAATGCTTCTAATAGGCTTTAATATAGGGTTTGGACGGATTTTGGGTGAGGGAGAATGGCCAAAATGCCCCTAAAAATCAAATAATTCTTGAATTTGTCCTTTGGTAGATTGTTTTGATAGTTTGAAGTAGATCAACCATAACGGTTTACTCCGATATCCAAATTGGGTGAAACTAATTTCATTAGAAAGAGGACTCTCATATCTTTCCATTGATATATAGTATCTGACCCAGATCATTGTGTACGAGGAGTTATGATCATTTGAAGTTGACCCAAAAATTTACTTTTGGTAGCCTGAAGTAGATCGACCATAACTTTTTGCTTCATAGACAAATTGGATGAAACCAATTTTATTGAAAAGAGGACTCCCAGAGATTTCCGTTGATATATAGTAGATAACCCAGATCATTATGTACAAGGAGTTATGATTATTTAAAGTTGAAGCAAAAATACGCCAGGCCTCAGTACTTTTTCCTGCACGTTTTACTGTTCACTACTATTCACGGTTCGATCGGAATATTCATAACTCGTCACTCGGGTGTCGGTTTTGGATGATCTACATATCGTTGGAAATCTTATTCTATACTATATGCAATGGTGGGTCATAATCTAAGACATTCCACATGGAAAATTTATAATTCATTCTAGAAGATAGAACCCAACACATTTACGCACAAAATTTCAATGAAAAATTTCCCGGGGTACTAGAGCAACCTCAAGAGAAGCCTAATTTCAAAATACTCAACCACTAATTACTTTCATCAGTAACCTATAATTTTTACACACAAGGACCAATCACCTCACTACTAACTTGATCGTATGCAAAACATCCAAATACATTCGATCAACTGCCATTATCACCTTTTTTGTCACTACACTTCTAAACCCGTACTTCCAAGTATAAGAAACTTTTACTACTTATGAATCATAATACTCAATGTCATAATATCCCTCGAATGGAAACGCTATTTAACAACCTAGTACATACTATCTCCTCTCATGAGCACTATCTGTCTTGAAGTGTTAATAAGGAATCCAAATACATATCTTTTCCGTCTTAACTGAATAACTTATATGGATGAGGACATAAGCTTTCAAATTAAGGGACTTATAACGCACTAGCTAGCTCCTCATAAGCCGCTCATGTGACTTCTGAAGTTACTGAGAGTAAATTTGAGAGCATCATCTTGGGAGAAATTGGAATCTAGTACTCAGGTTATCTCAAAAGGCTATAGATGGAGAATTATGGAGTTACATACGAACCGATAAAATTTTCTAAGAGAACAACTTTACAGCATGATCTAGAACATAAAGAAGGGATACATTTCTTAAATTCCATGTAGCCTCTCAAAAAAATACAAACGTCTCCATACCATTTTACAAGACTCTACTAGACATGACTTCGTAGACAACCTAGGACACTTGAAATATGTTCTCAGATTTCAGGTTTGTAACACCCTGAGACTATCCCCTGGATGTCACACAGTGCTTAGGACCACAACTGATCCCAAGCTAACCCATGTACTAACATAGTGCTTGATCTACTGATTTAAAACACATAAAAATTAAAGTAATAAGCAGAATAAAAATCTTTAGCTGAATATGTTCTATACAAAAGAAAATTGAAAGTAAATACATCAACTCTGAATGACCGTCTATGAAGCCTCTACTAATACTGACTCTGGTAGCCTGTGCATAATCCCAAGTTATATATAATCAATACAACTGAATAAAAATGCTACTAGAACTATAGTTGGCTCGAGTCCTCAAATCAGATGAACTTATCACCTACTGACTGGAAGTTACAAATTATCTTATTATGATGTGTGTACTATAACTGGTACCTACATTATGATACAATGTAGCACATAGACATATAAGTGGTTCAGTACTTCTGGAATGTACTGAGTATGTGGGGATGAATGCATAATTAAAACAATAACTGAATGTACACATATATTTTAAAATAATGTATGCCAAGTGTAGATGACTCACCTTAAGCTTGAATAAAACAAAGTTGTAAAATCATAAACATGAGTAATGGAGCATAAGGAAAAACTTTGGGAGCCATAACACTTCGTTATAAAATATTTACTTATATTCTTTCTTTTTGGGTGGTTCCTCTAACTAACATAAACTATGTGAACTATCATGTCATACCTTGGAAAATTTTTCATTGAAATTTTGTGCGTAAACGTATTGGGTTCTATCTTCTAGAATGAATTACAAATTTTTCATGTGGATTGTCATAGATTATGACCTACCATTACGTATATTATCGAATAAGATTCCCAACGATATGTGGATCATCTAAAACAGACACCCGAGCGACAAGTTATGAACATTCCGATCGAACTGTGAATAGTAGTGAACAATAAAACGTGCAGAAAAAACTACTGAGGCCTGGCGTATTTTTGCTCCAACTTTAAATGATCATAACTCCTTGTATGAAATGATCTGGGTGATATACTATATATCAACGGAAAACTCTGGAGTCCTTTTTCCAATGAAATTAGTTTCATCCAATTTGTGTATCATAGCAAAAAGTTATGGTCGATCTACTTCAACCTATCAAAAGAAAATTTTTGGGTCAACTTTAAACGATCATAACTCCTCATACATAATGATCTGGGTGAGATACTATATATCAACGGAAATATATGAGAGTCCTCTTTCTAATGAAATTGGTTTCATCCAATTTGGTTATTGGAGTAAAACGTTATGGTTGATCTGCTTCAGACTATCAAAACAGTCCACCAAGGGACAGATTCGAGAATTATTTCATTTTTAGGGGTGTTTTGGTCATTTACCCTCACCCAAAATCCATCCAAACCCTATATTAAAACCTATTAAAAGTATTATATGTTATATTTCATCAAATTCCCACCAAAAAGAAAACCCTAAGCTCCTACATCCAACTTCAAGAACCTCCAAAGTTCACAATTAATTCTGCAAATTTATTCAAGATTCTAAGTTCCTAGTTCAAGAACTCCAAGAACCATCATTCAAAGGCACGATTAACATCTCAAAAATGAGTACCTATCTAAAGTTTGTCATTCAAGGTATGTGGGGTTTTTTCAACAAGAACTCTCTTTCGTTCTTGTGCCAAAAAGTAATTTTCTTTACAAAGGCATGATTTTTATTTGATTTTTATGAATTTGAAGCATGAACCCACATCTTATGATCATTATTATGAAATCTTGATGTTTATGATTTTAAAAGATGAATTTACATGTGTGGAGATATAAAGCATGAATCTTGAATGATATTTATCATGATTTTGAGATTTGAGTCATGAATCCCCATTGGAAATTGTGTTTTTTTAGAAAGTGTGTTATAAGCACGTTGATGTTGAAGATTTGAGATATTTTGAATGATTTGACCTTTTGGTCTTAATGGAGTTGTTTTGAACTCAAGTGTGAAAAAATCCACAACGTGGTTGATTTTGATAGATGGGAAGCATGATGGCTCCCGATATATATTTATATATTACTAAAATTGTTTTGTTGTGGATTGTGTTTGAAATGATCTGAGCTAAGTCCGGGAGAAATCTTTAGCACCGAGTGGGAGGTATAAAGCAACCTTAATTCCCTAGAACTACATGCCCCCGTAGGAGTGAGCCTGAGGCTGATTTATATAGTGATCACTAATTTGTGTGGATTTGATATCGATAGTCCTACTCCGATGGCAAGGATAGGAAGGCTCTCCCCAACGTGGGTTGGACGTTGGACTCCATGTAGCTCACATGGTTTATGTCGGTTATAGGATCTCCCAGTGTGTGTGTGTTTCCTTGTGTCTATGGTAAATGGCGAAGTGATTTAAAAGTGAAATTGTGAAAGTTATTCTTTCGAAAGATTTAAATGATATTTACATTATGAGAATTGATATTCTTGATGAACTAAAAGTTATTGACAAATTATATGATGACTCACATGTGTTATTTCATCCTCTCATGATTATGATGATTTTCTTCGGGCTTTGTGAGTCTTTCATACATCCTGCATATTTCTTATAAATGTTTATGATGATGATGTTTATACAACTGCATACACCTCCATATACTTGGTTCCTTTCCATGGTACTGACCCACATCTTCGGATGTGGGCTGTATTTTCTTGGAATGTAGGTTCAGGTGCTCAGTTCCAAGTTCGACAGTGTTTCTTTAGGCACGCTGTTCTACATCCTCTTTTGCGGTGAGTCCTCATGTTCCAAGGACGTTATGTTTGATATTGGTTTCACGGAATTGTTTCCATTTGATAACTGAGTATGAGTCATTTGGGCATGTTTCAATGGCTCGCTGGTTTTTATTGATTTTCTTAGAGGCTTGTCAGACTAGTATAGATATTGGGAGTTGACTAATAAGTCGTATTTTGTTATCTTTCTGAAATTCTTTTATTCTTGGATGATGATTACTCTATTGATATTTGAGGGTTATTTATGGAAACCCTGTTGATTTGTGTTGAACTGAATGAAAATGGTTCAAAGGGTTAGCTTAGGGCTACTCGTAGCCTCAAGCACCGTGTGATGCTCTGGGATTCATTTTTTGAGGCGTTACAAACTTTGTATCAGAGCCTAAGGTTTTAAGGTGTCCTAGGGAGTCTGACAAGCCGCGTTAAGTAGATTCTTGATCATCGGTGTTTAGAGCGCCACAGCTATGAGCAAGAGGATACAAGACATTTTAGGAAAAAGTGTGATTCTTTCTTTCTAAAGTCTATCATGCTTAAAGTGTCTCTCTCTGCTATTGATTCGTGCTCTCCTCTTTCAGAAATATGGATACCTCCTGATAGAGAGATAGAGTTTGGGATTGATCTTCTTACCGATACTCAGCCCATTTCTATTCCTACTTACCTTATGGCCCCTGCAAAACTTAAGGAGTTGAAAGAGCAACTCAAAGATCTACTAGATAAGGATTTCATAAGGCACAGTGTTTCTCCTTGGGGTGCTCCTATGTTGTTTGTGATAAAGAAAGATGGCTCTTTGCGTATGTGCATTGATTACCGTGAACTAAATAAAGTCACCATAAAAAATAAGTACCCCCTTCCGAGAATAGATGATTTGTTTGACCAATTGCAAGGTGCAAGTTATTTCTCAAAGATAGACCTTCATCCTGGCTATAATCAACTCAAAGTTAGGGAGTGTGACATCCCAAAAACCGCTTTCCAAACTTGTTATGGCCATGTTGAGTTTCTTGTTATTTCTTTCGGGTTAACTAATGCCCCAGTAGCTTTTATGGACCTCATGAATCGAGAGTTTAGACCATATCTGGATATGTTTGTCATAGTGTTCATCGATGATATACTAGTGTATTCCCGTAGTGAGGATGAACATTCTGATCATCTCCGAACTATCTTACAAACCCTTAGAGATCACAAGTTGTTTTCCAAGTTCAGTAAGTACGAGTTTTGGCTAAGGTCAGTTGCTTTCCTGGGTCATATCATTTCTTCCGAGGGTATTAGAGTTGATGCTCAAAAGACCAAAGCTGTTAGAAATTGGCGAAGACCTATTTCTCTGACTGATATCTGAAGTTTCTTGGGTTTAGCTAGCTATTACCCCCATTTTGTTGAGGGTTTCTCCTCTATAGCGTCTCCTGTGACTCGGTTGACCCAAAAGAAAGTGAAGTTCTTGTGGTCCGAATCTTGTAAGAAGAGTTTTCAGGAGTTGAAGACTCAACTCACTTCAGCCCTATTTTGTCCTTGCCTGATGGTGTTGATGATTTTGTGGTGTACTGTGATACTTTGAGAGTTGGGTTTGGTTGCATATTGATGCAGAAGGGTAAGGTGATAGCTTATGCTTCTAGATAGTTGAAACCCCATGAGAAAAATTACCCCACCCATGACCTTGAGTTGGCTGTTGTTGTGTTTACTTTGAAAATCTGGAGACACTATTTGTATGGTGTCCATGTTGATGTTTTCACTGATCATAAGAGTCTGCATATGTGTTTACCCAGAGAAAATTGAATCTTAGGCAGAGATGATGGTTAGAATTGTTAAAGGACTATGATATGAGTGTGTTGTACCATCCAGGAAAGGCCAATATTATGGTGGATGCCCTAAGTAGAGTGTCCATGGGTAGTGTTTCGCATGTGGTAGAAGGTAAGAAAGAGTTAGATCGTGATGTACATCGTTTGGCTAGATTAGGGGTTAGGTTGTTTGGCTCTGCTGAAAGTAGTATAGGGGTTCAGAGTAGTTCTGAATCCTCCTTGGTTTCGAAAGTGAAGGAAAAGCAATACTTAGATGCTAGTTTGGTTAGACTGAAAGAGTCAGTCAAGGACCAAAAAGTAAAGGTTTTCTCCCAAGGGGGAGATGGTGTGTTGAGATTGCAGGGTAGATTGTGTGTCCCAAATGTTGATGATCTGAGATAGAGGATTATGGCTGAAGCGCACGGGGCACGATATTCTATTCATCCTGGTTCCACCAAGATGTACCGATACTTGCGGGAAATCTATTAGTGGAGTGGCATGAAGAAAGATATAGCAGCATTTGTAGCTAAGTGTGCAACATGCCAACAGGTTAAGGTTGAACACCAAAGACCTGGTGGTATGATGCAAGAGTTTAGTATTCCTACCTGGAAGTGGGAAGAGATAAATATGGACTTCGTGATTGGTTTACCTCCTTCCCGATGCCATCATGATTCCATTTGGGTTGTGGTTGATAGGTTCACTAAGTCTGCTCATTTCTTGCCTCTTCATACTTCATATACTGCTGAGGATTATGCTAGATTATATATCTGAGAGCTAGTCAGACTGCATAGAGTTCCCTTTTCTATCATTTCGGATAGGGGTACTCAGTTCACTTTGCAATTTTAGAAAGCTTTTCAGAAGGGTCTTGGAACCCAAGTGCTTTTGAGTTCGTCTTTACATTCGCAGACCGATGGTCAGGCTGAGCGGACCATCTAGACCTTAGAGGATATGTTGAGAGCTTATGCACTTGACTTTAAGGGATGTTGGGATGATCACTTACAGTTGATAGAGTTTGCTTACAATAATAGTTTCCACTCTAGTATTGGCATGGCTCCGTTTGAAGCCTTATATAGGAGGAAGTGTAGATCACCCATAGGTTGGTTCGAGGTGGGTGAAGCGGCTGTGAGTGGTCCTGATTCAGTATTTGAGGCTATGGAAAAAGTTAAGTTGATTAGGGGAAGGTTGAAAACTGTGTAGAGTCGTCAAAAGTCATATGCAGATGTTAGAAGGAGAGACCTTGAGTTTGAAGTTGATGACCTAGTGTATCTGGAAATTTCACCCATGAGGGAGGTGAAGAGATTCGAAAAGAAGGGGAAGCTTAGTCCCCGTTATGTTGGTCCTTAAAAAATTCTTAGCCGTGTTGGTAAGGTAGCTTATGAGGTCGAGTTGCCTTCCGAGTTGTCCTCTGTTCATCCAATATTCCATGTCTCCATGCTTAGAAAGCATATTAGTGATGCTGTGGTAGTGGATTCCTATGTGAGTGCTGAAATTCAAGAAGATCTTTCTCTTGATGAGATTCCTGTTGAGATTCTTGATTTCAGTGTCCAAAGACTAAGGAACAAAGAAGTTACCTTGGTCAAGGTGTTGTGGCGAAACCAATCTGTTGAGGGTGCAACTTGGGAAGATGAGGCGAATATGCGATCCAAGTACCCGCACCTATTTTTCGCTAACTCCGATCAAGCCGAAGGTACCATTCTTTCCAAAATCATGCACTTTTGATAAAAATTGCAGCAGTTCAGCTATCATTTATTATGTGTTCAGCTGTAGTTTCTTGAATTTATGCATTCTATGTTGCATTTGGAGTGAGAAACGATGTGGTGATGAATCTAACGAATGGTTTCATCTGTATGCTCGATTCCCTATCTAATATTGGCATGTCTAGCGTAATTCGAGGATGAATGATTCCAAGGGGTGGATGATGTAATACCCCAGAAAATTTTTCATTGAAATTTTGTGCGTAAACGTGTTGGGTTCTAACTTCTAGAATGAATTATAAATTTTTCGTGCAGAATGTCTTAGATTATGACCCACCATTGCGTATAGTATCGAATAAGATTTCCAACGATATGTGGATCATCCAAAACGGACACCCGAGTGACGAGTTATGAACATTCCGATCGAACCATGAATAGTAGTGAACAGTAAAACGTGCAGGAAATATTACTGAGGCCTGGCGTATTTTTGGTCCAACTTTAGACAATCATAATTCCTTGTACATAATGATATGGGTGATCTACTATAAATCAATGGAAAGCTCTACGAGTCCTCTTTCCAATGAAATTGGTTTCATCCAATTTGCCTATCGGATCAAAAAGTTATGGTCGATCTACTTCAGCCTATCAAAAGTGAATTTTTGGGTCAATTTCAAACGATCATAACTCCTCGTACACAATGATCTGGGTGAGATACTATATATCAACGGAAATATATGAGAGTCCTCTTTCTAATGAAACTGGTTTCATCCAATTTGGATATCAGAATAAAACGTTATGGTTGATCTACTTCAGACTATCAAAACAGTCCACCAAAGGACAGATTCGAGAATTATTCGATTTTTAGGGGCATTTTGGTCATTCTTCCTCACCCAAAATCCATCCAAACCCTATACTAAAGCCTATTAGAAGCATTATATGTTATATTTCATCAAATTTCCTTAAAAAGAAAATCCTAAGCTACTACATCCAACTTCAAGAACCTCCAAAGTTCACCTTTAATTCGGCAAATTTATTCAAGATTCCAAGTTCCTAGTTCAAGAACTCCAAGAACCATCATTCAAAGGCACGATTAAAATCTTAAAAAGGAGTATCGATCCAAAGTTCATCTTTCAAGGTATGAGGGGTTTTTTCAACAAGAACTCTCTTTCGTTCTTGTGCGCAAAAGTAATTTTCTTTACAAAGGCATGATTTTTATTTGATTTTTACGAATTTGAAGCATGAACCCATATCTTATGATGATTATTACAAAATCTTGATGTTTATGATTTTGAAAGATGAATTTACATGTATGGAGATATAAAGCATGAATCTTGAACGATATTTATCATGATTTTGAGATTTGAGTCATGAATCCCCATTGGAAATTGTATTTTTTTGAGAAAGTGTATGTTATAAGCACGTTAATGTTGAATATTTGAGATATTTTGAATGATTTGACCTTTTGGTCTTAATGGAGTAGTTTTGAACTCAAGTGTGAAAGAAATCCACAACGTGGTTGATTTTGATAGATGGGAAGCATGATGGCTCCCGATATATATTTATATATTACTGAAATTTTTTTGTCGTGGATTGTCTTTGAAATGATCTGAGCTAAGTCCGGGAGAAATCTTTAGCACCGAGTGGGAGGTATAAAGCGACCTTACTTCCCTAGAACTATGTGCCCCAGTAAAAGTGATCCTGAGGCTGATTTATATAGTGGTCACTAGTTTGTGTGGATTTGATATCGATAGTCCTACTTCGATGGCAAGAATAGGAAGGCTTTCTCCAACGTGGGTTGGACGTTGGACTCCATGTAGCTCACATGGTTTATGTCGGTTATAGGATCTCCCAGTGTGTGTGTGTTTCCTTGTGTCTATGGTGAATGGTGAAGTGATTTGAAAGTGGAATTGTGAAAGTTATTCTTTCGAAAGATTTAAATGATATTTACATTATGAGAATTGATATTTTTGATGAACTGAAAGTGATTGGCAAATTATATGATGACTCACATGTGTTATTTCATCCTCTCATGATTATGATGATTTTCTTCGGGCTATGTAGTCCTTCATACATCCTGCATATTTCTTATAAATATTTATGATGATGATGTTTATACAACTGCATACACCCCCCTATACTCGGTTCCTTTCCATGGTACTGACCCACATCTTTGGATGTGGGCTGCATTTTCTCGGAGTGTAGGTTCAGGTGCTCAGTTCTAGGTTCGACAGTGATTCTTCGAGCACGCTGTTCTACATCCTCTGTTGTGGTGAGTCCTCATGTTCCGAGGACGTGATGTCTGATGTTGGTTTCACGGAATTATTTACATTTGATAACTGAGTATGAGTCAGTTGGGGCGTGTCTCAATGGCTCACTGTTTTTTATTGATCTTCTTAGAGGCTTGTCAAACTAGTATATATGTTGGGAGTTGACTAATAAGTCGTATTTTGTTATCTTTCTGAAATTCTTTTAATCTTGGATGATGATTACTATGTTGATATTTGAGGGTTATTTATGGTAACCCCGTTGATTTGTGTTGAATTGAATGAAAATGGCTCAAAGTGTTAGCTTGGGGCTACTCGTAGCCTCAAGCACCGTGTGACACTTTGGGACCCATTTTCTGGGGCGTTACATATCATGGAGTCCAACGTCTTACTCAAGTTGGAGAGAGTTGTTCTACCCTTTTTATCGGAATAAAACCTTAACCTAAGTGATCATTATACTTCACCCATATTGGGACTTAAACCTATGGTGTCACGTAGTTCTGGGGCATGCGACCTCGGACGTATACCCAACTTGATGCTAAATACTACTCCCACGTTACTTATATGCTCATACTTTAGGAAATCCACATTAAAATAGCATAAAGGTTTATACAATGAAAACCATTTATGCTTCTCTTTCTTTAAATCATAATCAGGATGAACAAATGTGAATTCCATATCTTATCTTAAGATCAAAAGATATTAATCTTTTCTTTAAATCTTGGTATAGACTTATCAAAGGAGCTTAAGAGCATCATCTTCTTGAAATCTCAAAACTTGTACTTAGGGCTTATAATATATATGTTTAAATGCTTAGGAATTCGTAACAAAACTTCATGGTCAATAATCTTCTTGAAATACTTCAATAATTTCAGTCAAGATAATAAAATCAAAATAACAGTATGAATCTTATAAATCAAAACATGAGCATATGTAATCTTGATGCACTTAAATCCTTAAATCTCATGCTTTGTTTCATATAACTTGTAACACAATATCATGCTCAAAACTCAATTAAAAATCTTAAATCAATGTCTCAAATCATACTCATGGTATTCAAATCATAAAAGAGAATTCTTCAAGTCAAGACATAAATATATGAGAACAATTATCCACTTTAATGCTTCAATCTCTTTATAAATCCATAAACTCATAACAAGATAATTTTGGTATGAACCCTAATTGCAATTAATGTCAATTCAACTTTAAAACTAGTTTTGGGCACAAGGATGAAATGGTATCCTTGTTCATAAACCCCACATACCTTAAGTTACTCAACTTGTGAAGAAAACTTGGAGCTTGGGAATTGAATGATGAACTTGTGAAAGAAACCCTATTCTTGATATTTTTTGAAGATTTCTTGAACTTGGAAGCTTGAACTCTTGGCTTCTTGACGAAATCTTGAATTCAAAATTTAAATGCTTGTTTTCTTGAGAGAAGAATCTTGAATTATTGTTTTTGGGAAAGGGAGGGTTTTTACGTGAGTTTATTTGAAGTAGATGGGCAAATAATGCCCTTTTGGGTGTTTTAATTCGTGCCTTGGACATTTAGGACTGAGGGGAAAGGACCAAGGTGCCCCTGGACCCTTAAGAAGATGAAACAAAGGAGGAATAAGCTCAGTGTCGCGTCCCATATTGTGTTGAGAGAGCAACGCATCACACCCCAAATCACATTGAGAGACCGGTGCGCCACGTCCAAGCCGTGAACCCTTACTACCTCTCACAAAAAAGGCCATAACATTTTGCTCGGGTATCGGATAAAGCCAAAATTAGTATCGTTGGAAAGATAATTCAATTATCTATAATTTAGTGGGTCTTTATATGAAAAAGTATGGGTATATAAAAAGTAATGCACAGTCAAAATCTACCCTTGTAGAATCGAATACCAAAACTTGGTCGAATCAAAGGCTCTTCACTCAACTTTGCTCTAAGTGATTTTGTATGAAATTTTTCACCTATTAAGAACTTCACACACTATAATAAATATCATGACACCTATTAAGAACTTCAAACACTATAATAAATATCATGATATATATATATTCACATACAAATCATGGGATTAGAGCTTACACACATAGGAACAATGGTTCAAAGTCTAGCCCAAAAATGCGGGGTGTTACATTATCTCCCCCTTCGACACATTCGTCCTCGAGTAATGGATAGGAGATTGTTGAAGTATTATGAGTGTGGAATAATGTACATATAAATTTCTGGTGATGAAGGATGTAGCTGAGCTGAAACATTAGAACTTTCATCGTGAAACTGATTTCTGAGCTGACTTGACTTTATTGACTGTATGAAGCTGATTCATGTTGAGAGTTTAGAAGTCTCTTGAAATGTTCATTATACAATCATACATATAAATTGTTAAGTTATGAATGATTCAACGAAAGAATGAATCATGGTACCAATGTCATACAAGGGGTATTACACTATCTAAGCTGGAGTACCTGGAAAACTAAGATCATATTCTTGGAAAACTTAGATCATGCACGTACGGAACACTTATGAACTGAGTCATGACTAACTCGATGAATCTAAAACATGATTCTTGGAATGAACTAAATTCACAACTTACATGGACGTGAATGAATTACCTCAGGAATAGGAAAGATGGAAAAACATAGGAACTTGTCTGTCTGACTACTAAACTAGATTGTTGGCTAGACAGTCTGAATTACACTGAAAGCTTATACTCAACTGGAGTATTTCTTCAATACTCTTTCCAATAAGTCCTAATAACATTAGGGAGGAGAGAATTCTTTGGTATGATCTGAATAAGATATCTGAGAAAGGAATCTTAATATAGTTATAACTCTGTAACATGGAACATAGGCCTACGAAACATAAGTTGGGGTAGAACTACTAGGCCTTAGGCAATAAAACTGCCACTTTCAAGGTTAGACATACTCCTCAAATACTCCTTCAACTATACATTCCCCATCAATACTACACTTCACTTGAGATTATTTATAATCTTCACATGGGCACTAATAACCCTATTTACTGAAGTCTGAACTGAATTGAATTCTCTAACTATGTTCAAGATTACTCAAATCTACAAAGTACTACACATAACACCATAACACTAGTCTTAACCATGAATTCAATACCCCATCCATTTTCACAACTTCAATCACAAGAATAACTTTTCTTAACTCTTCAATAACTAAATTCAATCCTCTTACTAGGAATTCACTAGAATGCTCCCATCTACTTATATACAAAGATGTCATTCAACCCTATCATTATAACCACATACGAACTTCTAAGCAAACACCCATGAAAGCATCTTTCTCATGCTCTTTAAACCTCTATCAATAATGACTTTCATACACCATCCCTAAGAAAACACACATAAAATTTCAACTAACCATGACATGCATTAAAAAGATTTGTCTCAATCATCCTTCACACTTATAACCTGAGAGACAACAAGCATGCAACAATCTTTCCCCAACATGAGATATTTACTCTCTCCTCTCTAAATAATTACTCATAGCCACTATCAATTCACAAGTAGAGGTCACTGAAGGATTAAAACATGAGGACCTGTAATATGAAAGAATACTATGCATAACTTGGACATTTAACTGAGGCTGTAAGTTCTAGGAACTGAGCATATCGTGAAGCATGAGTACATGAGACATGAACTGGATGACCTGAGTTTGGAGATTATAAATTCATTAAATATGATTCGTACTGCTGAATGAACTGGAATTCCTTATACTAGGGATTAGAAGCATACATGATTCTATGGAAAGTGTATGAATATGAGCTATGATCATGAAGCTTACATGTGAGGCATGAGTAGATATCGTAATGACTGAAGTATAATAATTTGTACTAAGATAAAAATGGGTCGGGTAGCTTCATCCCTAACTGTTGTTCTAGAACTCACTAGCATCACTACTAGAATCTGAAAGCCTGAGTTGGTTACTTATCCTATCATCTCCCCCTTAGCTTTAACCCACCATTCTAAGTCTGTGGATCCCTTTAATAAACTCTAGCTATTAAAAACACCACACACTATATAACTAGACTTCTTCCCATTTAACAACTCAAGGGTACTACTAACCACACACACTCTTTAATAATCTTAGAAAATAATGCAACCCCTATATCACCTTGTGTACACATCTAAATCATACCTACAAGATCATACTCAATTGCAAACAAATGAACTTAAACTATTGCATATTATGTTCAAGCCTACTAGATCACTTCCATATAACTAGAATAACTAACCAAGCAATCATTATTTCCACCTTGATGACCATCCACTATTTAAACTTAGCGTCTAGTGCTAGACATAATTAACAACCTAACCTCATATATAATTCTCACTTAGAAGCTATAAAATAAAACATCAAGAAATACTAGTACTTTAGAACCTCATAATAATAATAATTTATCGTGATCATATGGCCTATCTTATTATAATCCATTAGCGCATTCTCTCTTTACACATTACTATTATTCAACCATCTAAACACTTAAATTCCCTTCATAGCTCTATAAGTTTCAACTAAACACCTTTCAACCTCAAGAGAAGCCTAAATTCACAATACTCAACCACCAATTACATTAATCAATAACCTATAATTTTCACACACAAGGACCAATCACCTCACTACTAACTTGATCATATGCAAAACATCCAAATACACTCGATCAACCACCATTATTACCTTTCTTTTCACTATACTTCTAAACCTGTACTTCTAACTATAACAAACTTCTACTACTTATGAATCATAACACTCAATGTCATAATATCCCTCGAATGCAAACTCTATTTAATAACCTAGATTCATACTATCTCCTCTCATGAGCACTATCTATCTAGAACTGTTAATAAGGAATCTAAATACATATCTTGTTCTGTCTTAACTGAACAACTCATATGGATGAGGACATAAGCTTTCAACTTAAGGGACTTATAACACACTAGTGAGCTCCTCTCAAGCCCTTGGTGTGACTTCTGAAGTTACTAAGAGTAAATTTGAGAGCATCATCTTAGGAGAAATTAGAATCTATTACTTAGGTTATCTCAAAAGATTATAGATGGAGAGTTATGGAGTTACGCATGAACCGACAAAATTTTCTAATAGAAAAAATTTACAGCATGATCTAGAACATGAAGAAGTGAAACATTTCTTAAATACCATGTAGCCTCTCAAAAAAAATACAAACGTCTCCATACCATTTTGCAAGACTCTACTAGATACAGCTTGATATACACCCTAGGACACTTGAACTTTGTTCTCTGATTTCAAGTTTGTAACACCCCGAGACTACCCCCTGAACATCACACAGTGCTTAGAACCACAACTGATCCCAAGCTAACCCATGTATGACATAATGCTTGAGCTACTGATTTAAAATACATAAAACTTGAAGTAATAAGCGAAATAAATATCTTTAGCTGAATATGTTCTATACAAAACTGTTTATAACACTTACACTTTATGTATACAAAAGAAAACTGAATGTAAATACATCAAATCTGAATGATCGTCTATGAAGCCTCTACTAATAATGACTATAGGTAGCCTATACATGATCCCAAGTTATCCCTAATAAATACGACTGAATAAAAATGCTACTAGAACTATAATTGACTCGAGTCCTCAAATGAGAAGAACTCATCACCTGCTGACTGAAAGTTGCAAATTGTCTGATTATGATGTGTGTGCTACAACTGGTACTTACATTATGAGACAATGTAGCACATAGACATATATGTGAGTCAGTACTTCTGAAATGTACTGAGTATGTGGGGGTGAGTATGTAGGGGTGAATGCATAAGTAAAACAAAAACTGAATGTACACATAGACTTTAAAATAATGTATGCTAAGTGTAGGTGACTTACCTTAAGCTTGAAAAAAATAAAGCTGTAAATTCATAAACATGAGTAATAAAGCATAAGGATAAACTTTGTTAGCCATAACACTTAGTTATAAAAGCTTTTCTTATATTCTTTCTTTTTGGGAGGTTCTTCTAACCGACATAAACTATGTGAGCTATCAAGAAGTCTAACATATTACCTACGTTGGGGAGACATGTTCTACCCTTGCCATCGGAATAGAATCTTAACTTGAGTGATCACCATATTTAACCTATATTGTGACTTAAACCTATGGTGTTACGTAGTTCTGGGGCATGTGACCTCGAAAGCATACCCAACTCATTACTAAACACTACTCACATATTACTTATATGCTCATACTTTAGGAAATCCACATTAAAATAGCATAAGGGTTTATAGAACCAGTTATGCTTCTCTTTCGTTAAATCATAATCAGGATAACAAAATATAGATTTCATATCTTATGTTAAGATCAAAACATCAATCTTTGCTTTAAATCTTGGTATAGACTTATCAAAGGAGCTTAAGAGCATCATCTTCTTGAAATCTCAAAACTTGTACTTAGGGCTTATAATATATATGCTTAAATACTAGGAATTTGTAACAAAACTTCATGACGAATAATCTTCTTGAAAAACTTCAATGATTTCAGTCAAGTTAATAAAATCAAAATCACAATATCAATCTTATAAATCAAAACATGAGCATATGTAATCTTCATGCACTTAAAGCCTTGAATTTCATGCTTTCTTTCATATAACCTGTAACACAATGTCATGCTTAAAACTCAATTGAAAATCTTTAATCAATGTCTCAAATCATACTCATGGTATTCAAATCATAAAATAGAATTCTTCAAGTTAAGACATAAATAAATGAGAACAATTATGCACTTTAATGCTTCAATCTCTTTATAAATCCATAAACTCATAACAAAATAATTTTGGTATGAACCCTAATTTCAATTTATATAAATTCAACTTTAAAACTAGTTTTGGGCATAAGGATGAAATGGTATCCTTGTTCATAAACCCTTCTTACCTTATGTTTCTTGACTTGTGAAGAAATCTTGGAACTTGGGACTTGAATGATGAACTTGTAAGAGAAACCCTATTCTTGATATTTCTTGAAGATTTCTTGAACTTGGAAGCTTAAACTCTTGGATTCTTGAAGAAATCTTGAATTCAAAACTTAAATCCTTGTGTTATTGAGAGAAGAAGATTGAATTATTTTTCTTGGGAAAGGAAGGGTTTTTACCTGAGTTGATTTGAAGAAGATAGGCAAATAATGCCCTTTTGGGTACTTTAATTCATGCCTTGGACGTTTAGGGCTGAGGGGAAAGGAACAAGGTGCCCCTGGACCCTTAAGAAGCTGAAACATAGGGGAATAAGCTCCGCGTCGCATCCCATATTGTGTTGAGAGAGCAACATATCACTCCCCAAACTGTGTTGAGAGACCAGCGCTGTGGCCAAATCGCAGACCCTTATTGCCTCTTACAAAAAAGGTCATAACTTTTTATTCGGGTATTGGATTAAGGCAAATTTGGTATCGATGGAAAGCTAATTTAATTATATATCATTTTATGGGTATTTATATGAAAAACTCTGCATATATAAAATTTTATACATATTCAAAGTTGACCCTTGTAGAATTGAATACCAAAACTTGGTCGAATCAAAGGCTCTTAGCTCAACTTTGCTCTAAGTGATTTCTATGAAAATTTTTCACCTCCTAATCATTTCACACACTAGGATAAAGATCATGACATATATATTTAGATACAAATTTTGGGATTAGAGCTTACAAACATAGGAATGATGGTTCAAAGTCTAGCCCAAAAATGTGGGGTGTTACTTTTTTCCTCATACAAATAAGGCACGACTAATTCAAGTAAGTGCTCCTAATTCTAAAACTTTAACAAGTCAATTAACTCCCTCATTTTTGGCATATCATCCATAATAGGGTCAAAAACTCTTCCACTTAGGACTTCCTGATTCTTAAGAATTTCTTTCCTTACCTCTCTAGATAGACTTTTCTCTTTTATCGATGAATCAGACACTCTCTTTGAGGTCCTGACTGACTTGAAGATGGGACCTGGTCCATTTTCAACAACCTATTCTGATCATTTTCTCTTAGTAGTGATAGTGGATACTGGTTTCATAACCAACAACCCCTTTTCTTTTTTTAAAGATGCATCCCCTTTTCTTCTCACGTTATCTATTGCACCAGTAGTTATTTATCACTATTAGAATCAAGTGACTCATCCTCATAGTCACTCAATCCTTCAAATATGTACTCAATTTCACTATCCTCACTATTATGCTCTCAGTATCGTCTTCTAACTCTTCAATGTCTATTGCCCTTTTTACAGCCAATTCAACTATGACTATTTTGCTTTTCTTTTGCATTCCTCTTATTTTAGTGCTTTCCTTACTACCTCTATTATTACCTGATAGATCAAGAATGGATGGAAGTATCATATTATCATTATCAGTATTTTAAAGGGGCTTATTTTATCTCTTGGTGGACAAGGTTAGGGGGGAGGTTCCTATCTGGGAGGTTTAGTACTGAGGCTATCTGACTTTCATCTCTTACCTTTTTACTCATGGCTTAATCAAATTACTTTTTTTGAGTTAGAATGTCTGAGAATGATGAGAGGAGCAAGATCTTTAAACAGTTAGGGAACTAATGAGACGGTATGAGAGAGTTTATTTGTTTTATTATTTTAAAAAAATGTGAGATAAAATCATCTGAATTTTCTTATATAGGGCGTAAGAGAATGGTTGATATCAAAAGATTCAAAGATTCTAATGAGACATGTCCAGTCAGATGGACAAGTCAATTGGACTTAAAGTATAAGTGACAACCTTTTTTTAAGAAGGCGAAAGAGTGATGTGGCACTGTCATTAACTATTTGAAATGGTTATTATTTAGGAATAGCAAGTGATACTAACCTGAATAGGGATATCGTACCTAAGCAATTTCTAAACTCAACCACTGTATTTCTCCTCCTTAACATGGGAGTATATCTGCAAAGATATGAGACTGAATTAGACATGCAGGATATTATCTAACCAGGATACCTACTTACCAATTCATAGTCATGTCAGGGGAATTATAAGAGTAACCAGCATCAACTAGATCTCATCACCTCTGTCCTTTCTTGTTCTGCTCAAACAGTTCCCTACTAACTTTTATTCAAGGATGCACTTTATATAGTTTTTTATGACTGTAGGAATATCATTTTGTACCCTGATCTACATCATTACCAGAAGTATCAACTTTAAATCTTTAATTTCATTACTAGGGAGACATTGCCTCCATTAAGGGTCTAGTAATTTCATTACTAGGGAGACATTACTAGACCTTCAAGTCTTCAATTATGTACTCTGAGTGGCCATTATCATCATCCTTGTTAGCTGATCCCTCTTACCTTTCCCTACAACATTAATCATTTTTTATCTTTTGGAACCCAAGTGAGTTTGAGTTCCCAAAAAGATGACGAAGGAAAGATTAGCTTTTTCCTTGTTCAGTTAGGCAGTCTTTGTTTCCTCCATTTGAGTATTGTGAAGCTTCTCCTCTCCCATAAAGTTGTATTTTTAGAGGGACACATTTTCTTAGAGTGACCATCACATCTTCAATAGGTACATGAGATAACATTTCTGCTCATTGTATGTCTAACTGACAAGTTAAATCTATTTTCTTGATGTTGTATCCCAAACCTTTTCTGCTATTGTACTCTTGGCTAGAAAGGTTGGTCAATGCTTGTGAAAATGTAATCCACTTGAGAGATTTCTCAATTTCAGTCTTTACCTTAATCAGTTCTTCCCCAAGGATAGAGTTTC
The DNA here is from genome assembly GCF_002878395.1 of Capsicum annuum. NCBI lineage: Eukaryota > Viridiplantae > Streptophyta > Magnoliopsida > Solanales > Solanaceae > Capsicum > Capsicum annuum. The sequence goes on along the minus strand of NC_061115.1, from coordinate 205,212,821 downwards.
TATCAAATGATACAGTCAGGTCAGCCTTGGCATTGGTCAATCCTTCTTCTAGCTCAAACTGTATTTTACTTTCTTTACCTTTACCCTTGTAATCCTACTTTGGGATTTCATCTAGTCTCTCATTCAGAAGATCATTCTCACAAGTAAGAGCTATTCACTTGATGCTCAGCTATTTGCACACTTAGATCCACTATTTTCTCTTCACACTTTGTCAAGTCTTTCTTCAACCTTTCTTTTTCATTTGTTAGTTCAACCACCTGAACACTTATTTCAATTGCTAATTCCTCATATTTTTCCAAAGTCTCTTTTAGATTTTCTTTGTTTTTAGAAAGGCCATTGAAAGAGTCAATCAATACAAAAGCAAGAGATCCCAACTTACTCAGGGAGTAGTCCTTTAGATTTTTCTTGATGTCAAGAAGAGTAACTGGTTTATCTTCTTCATTATCAATATCTGCCATCAGAACAGAGAGTGAATCAAAAACTGATACTTTATTCTCCATTACCATCATGGAGATATCTTCTTCTTGTTCTAAATCACCTGTATCACTAGAAGAGTGACCCAAACAAGCAATCAACACTTGACTGACAACTTTGTCTGCTTCAGCCTTCTTACTAAACTTTGCAAGAACCTGATCCTTCCACTTTTCTTTACTAGTAGCTTGCTTAGCATATTTCTTATATTAATATCTTATGCATAGGGCAATCTTTAATGTAGTGACCAAGCTTTCCACATTTGTGACATGTGTCACTTCTTTTTCCTTCCTTTAGGATCCTACTAGAATCTCCTATTTTAGGTAAGGCTCCTGACTTTTTCAAGCCTTTGAGAACCTTCTTTTAGATGTAGGCCTCATCTTCAGCACTGTTAGTTTCTTTTGCATCCTTGAGGACCAAATTTTTTCAACCTTGAGTTCAAACTTTAATTTTCCAAGTTTCTTCAATATCTCATAGTTTTTAAGATTGCCTATGAGCTCATCCATGTCCATCTTATTCAGATGCCTGACTTCAGTGATGGCATCAACTTTTCTCTCCTATATATTAGGTAGAATGCTCAAGAATATCCGCACCTGCTTGTGGGTTGGGATAACTCTACCCAGACAGTACATCTCATTGGTTATTGTAGTGAACCTTATGTACATTTCCTGAATGGATTTACTTTTCTGCATGGTGAAGGTCTTATATTGATTTATCAATATGTCTATCTTGGACTGCTTAACCTGAGTAGTTCCTTCATGGGCTGTCCGAAGACAATCCTAAATTTCTTTAGTTGTTTGACAGGCAGAGATCCTATTGTACTCATGTGGACCAATACCACGCACGTATCTTTTTGTCCTTGTAATTTTTCTCAATCTTCTTTCTGTCTGCATCATCATACTCCTTCTTGGTCTTGGGAACCTGGGAGATCACATTACTAATTTTTACTGCCCTTGTAGGAACAAAAGGGTCACCCTTAATGACATCTCATAGCTTTGACTCTTCAGCCATGATAAAGTCATGAATTCTTGTCTTCCACCACCCATAATATCCACCATTGAATCTTAGGGGTCTAGTGGTTGACTGCCTTCTTCTAGATTTGGAGAAGCAGTCATTTTTCAAGATCCTTAGCCTTTTTATGGAAGACCTTACTCTGATACCAAATGATGAGTTGGAGAGAGTTGCTCCTTAACTCAGGGACCTATTCCCAGATGAACTCACACAGTAAGAACTAGGGAAAATATTAAATATAAAGTGTAGAAATAAAAAAAGGAGCATACACAAGGATTTTACGTGGAAGATCCTTGCTCAATGGAGAAAAATTACAACCTGCCTCCAGGATTTCTAAGCTCCACTATATCTAAGCAAACTCTTGAATACAAACTCTACACTTCAAGATTAAACTCTTAATCCTCACTCTCCTAGTAATAACTCTATTACAATGAGGCACACACAGTAACTCTACTGCTCTATCCTCTAACTAACTCTAACTGGACATACCAAGCTAACTCTAGTGTGATCAATCACCTAACTCTAGATGATTACAAATAGATCTAAGGTACACCACAACACCTACAACAATCATAAGCAAACGTAGATGGAAGTATAAGAGCACAGTATAAAGACTCAATTACAACAAGGAAATAAAAATACAACTCAATGAACAATCAATTCCCTGTTGCAAAGTGGAGTCTTTGATCTCAGCTTCAAGGGATAGTTATTTTTAAGAATATGGAAGCATCAATTTTCTTGATGAGGAGGATGAGTAATATGTAGTATGACACAAGAAAACCTAGGAGATATTCCATTGGTTGAGGCAAAAAGGTGGTAGCAACTTTTCCCACCAACTGTTGTACTTTGTGTCAGCTGTGACTGTTGACCGTGATAATGACAGGTGAGTTCAATCTGTTCCTTAAGTGGGAAACCACTTTGTCATCACAATGACTCCAGACAATAGCTCCCAAACTATAAGTGTGTCAATCATCAAAACTGAGGACTTAACAGTTTACATGGCTTTTGATCTCCTAATAAAATTGTACCTCATTTTCGAGTTTGTGTGTGTCGAAGTCACCACCAATAATTCACTGCACATTCCATGCCTTTGATAACTGCAAACTCTAGCCAAAGATCCTCTCTATCTGGATTGGTACGAGGTCCATAGGACCCGTGTAACATCATTTGAATTTTTCCGGGATAACAAACAAGAAATTGCATAAGAACCCTGCTGAATATCCACACAATTCCACAACCTATTATCCCATAGGATCATAATCCCACTCTTGCCTCCATGCTTTAAGCTCAACCCAGCCAGCCGATCTATTAGCCGTAGTACTGTAATACTTGTTCCTGTATAGATGATGACTAATACATCCTCAACAGGTGATATTTCAAATTTTAAATTTTCACCAAGTCAATTTTTCTAGGAACAATTTCACCTTGAATGTATGTAAATCTGAGCACCATGGAACATAATGATGTACTTCAAAAATCTACTAATAAGATGCACAAGGTCATGAAACTCAAAGAAGCCATATTGCATGCATATTCCTAATTGTTCTTAATGTAGTTCACATCCATGATTTCATAGCTCCAAATCAATGCTGCCTAGCTCATCCTAGCATGACATATCTGTATACCTTGATCATGATCATTCCTATTTGACATCATGAATAGGTTTCTGTGGATAATATCTCTTGATATGTTTTCATTTACATTAAGTTATTAGACTTGCCGTTATCCTGTCATGTGCAACCAGGCAAATTCATTTTATACAGTCATTTTTTTGGTCTCCGCGGTTTCTCACGGAAGTTGCCTCTGTTCCTTTTAGTTCAAAGAGTAAGCTTAGTTTTCATTCTATTATTGTAGTTATTATTATTAGGAATACAACAAGATTGGGTTGCACAGATAGTAGGAGTATTAACATGTTACACATTATGTCATTTAGTTATTATAGACGAATAAATAGCACAGTTGTTTGCCTTATACATGGTTAAAATTATTTTTTTTATATATGTATATAATCTTCGAGTGTATACTTTTCATAATTTGAACCCCTTTAATGAAAATTTTGGCTCCACTATTGGCCTTAGTTAGTTCAGCATTACCCTTTCGTTTGGTCACTTGCCTTCTAAATGACACTGAGGTTGGTCAATGGCTACTTATATGGCCTTCTTGTGAATGACATTTGTATAGACTGTTTCCATACACTAAATGGATCTACAAAATACTCAAAAGTGGAATTGAGGATTAGTTGTCTATTGAATGGATAAATTCATTTTTCTGATAGCAAATTGTTTTCTAACTATAATATGAAATACCCTTGTAAGGACAGCACGTTTACACGCCTTAGAGCTTTGTTCTATTTTACAGATTAATTTTCTATCTACCCTCACGTAGATTTTATTTTAAAAAAAAAAAAAGTTTGTTTGTGAAATTATAATAAATTTAAACTGAAAAATTACAAGTGAAGAAAATAAAAAAATATCTTCTTCTTCGGCTGAGGCACGGATATCTCGTTTTCTTTAAGGAGATTCAAGCCCACTACAGCAAATAGTTTCACCGGTCCAGCAGTAATCTTCTTGACTTGTCCCCTCCAGAATACAACAGCCTTCTCACAAAGAACAACTCAACAACTCTGGACAAGAGTTGAGTTCAAAGATCCACAAAAACAAACACCTCCTTTTAACTAATAAACAAGCTTTCCTTTTTTTTTTTTTAATTTTCGTGAACTCTAATTATTTTGTACTTCAAAACACATGCAAGGCCATCACTATTTATAAGTGAGGAAATCTTCCATACAATGAATAGGAAAAATTAATGGATAATAAAGAGGAAATATTAAAGGCCTATATGTTACAAGCATTACAGGAGTTACAAGAGTTATAAGTGAATAAAGGTTGAAGTTACAAGAGTTACAAAAAAATTTATGTCTTCATTCTATCACTACTAACTGTTGTGTTTAAAGACCCAAATGAATGGGAGTTAAGGCTTTAAAAAAAAAAGTCATGCAACGTGTGAAAGATAATCATATTAAGGCATTAAAGTTAAGGAAATGGCAAGAATTGTCAACAATAAAAAGAGTAACTCCTCTGCATGCAAATGAATAGAGTTAAAAAATATTGAATAATGACATTATGTCATGCCACTAACTCCAAATGGAGTTATACTTGTAATAATATTTATGTCCTCCAACGTAGAAAAAATAATGAGGAAGTAATGCCCTAGTAATCCACGTTACATGCATATTAAGGCTACTAATTATTATGGAAATGAGATAATAAATTAATATTAAAATATCTCAAAACCAACAATCCTCCACTCATTTTAATATTAATATAAGAGAGTTTATTAGTTGAAGGAAGACTACCGTACATAATGAAGGTGTGCCCTGCATTAAACCTTCACTTAGTAAAACAACAATTTTTACTCCAGAGTCGTAGTGATCTCAGACTTGAACTATGACTACTTAAGGGAAAAAAAAAGTTACTGCTACACATAATAATCAAGGTGTTGACATGATCTTTATAGCCAGCAATTACGGTCTTGTGTTATCCCGATTTTATGAGATCCTAATTTTTATAGGAAGCAGTCTACCTCCATACTCACATAGGTGAAATGTATCAAGAGTGATCCTGTAATTTTAGCACCCCACTCATACAAGCTACAGATTTTCATTTAGAGTTTCTTCCTAAACTCAACCTCACAGTCATTACAGGTAAATGCACTCACACTATAGGGAGGAATAAAAAAAAATAGTGCATTTTTTCACAACAAGTCACCATGTGATTCATTTTTCCCATTGAACCTGATTATAGGATCTCTAGTCCCCGAGTTGGGTTTCCTCACTATTGATTCAAGATTCAATAGGCTTCAATCTCATCCCACTCGATGTGATCCAGAACTTTTCTCTTGCTAAGGCCTTAGTCAATGGATTTGCAAGCTTATCACAATAATTGACATAATCGACATTAATGGTATCATTTGTCAAATATGATCTCACATTACTGTGTTTTCTCCTTACAGGTCTTGATTTACCGTTATAATAATGATTTTGAACTCTATAAATTGCAACGATGCTATCACAATAAATTAAAATAGGAGTAATTGATTTTTCAAAATAAGGTATTTGAAATGATAGATCTCTCAATCAATTTGCTTCCTCACTAGTTGAAGCTAAAATAATTAATTCAGCCTCCATGGTAGAGTTAGCAATAATAATTTACTTTTTAGATTTTCAACAAATAACCATCCAAAATAAATATATAACCAGTAGTAGATAAGGAATCACCTGATAAAGTGTTCCAATCCACATCACAAAAGCCTTCAAGTATAGTAGGATATTTTGTATAGAACAAACCACAAGTTTTCGTTCCAATTAAATATCTCATATCTCTAGTTAAAGCGTGCCAATGTTCATTACCTGGCTTGCTAGTAAACCTGCTAAGTACTCCTACTGCATATGCAATATCAAGCCTAGTGCAATCAGTCACATATCTCAAACTTTTAATTATGCTAGCATATTCCTTTTGATTTATAACATCTTTTTCACTTCGGAAAATAAGTGAACACTAGAATCAAAAGAAGTTACAAGATGCTTGCAATCAAGGAAATTATATTTTTCTCAAAATTTTCTCAATATAATGTGACTGGTCAAGAAAAATTTCACCACATATTCTAGTAATTTTTATTCCTAGAATAAAATTTGTCTCACTAAGATCTTTCATATCAAAATGACTTCTAAGAATGTTTTTAGTCTCTCCAATAATATTCAGGTTAGAGCCAAAGATCAATAAATCATCAACATATTGTCCAATATTAACATGCAAATTATTTCAAGATTTATGATATATGCACTTATCACACTTATTTGTTTTAAAGTCATTATCAATCATATAGGAATCAAACTTTTCATGTCATTGCTTCGGTGCCTGTTTTAAGCCATATAGAGAGTTAGTAAGTTTACACACTTTACTTCTTGTCCAGCTTCAACAAAACACTCCAGTTGTTCCATGTAAATCTCTTCATTTAGGTCTCCATTTAAGAAAGCAGTTTTTACATTCATTTGATGTAATTGCAAATCAAAAATTACAGCAATAGCAATTAAAAATCTAATGGATGTAATTTTAGTTATCGGAGTAAAAGTATCAAAAAATTCTAGGCCTTCTAGTTGCTTAAAACCTATAGCTACTGGCCTAGCCTTGTATTTATCAACAGATCCATCCGATTTTAATTTTTAGGTAAGACCCATTTACACTCAATTGTTTTACAACCCGAAGGTAAATCAACTAGCTTTCAAATTTTATTGAAAATTAGCAATTTCATTTCATCATTTATAGCTTCTTTCCAGAAAATAACATCATGTGAAGACAAAGCTTTTTTTAAAGTGAGAGGGTCATCTCCAACATTAAAAACATAATAATCAGGACCAAAATCTTTTTCTACTCTAGCTCGTTTACTTCTTCTTACCTCAAAATCATCATTTTTTTTTATTTTTTAAAGTAGAAGTAGAAGAACTAGGTAGTGACAAAATATTTTTTACAGTCCTATGATCCCCACTATTTTGAAAATCACAAAAAAATTTATTTCATAAAAAATAGCATCATCAGATTCTATTATAACACTATCTTCAAGATTAAAAAATCTATATACTTTCGTATTCGAAGCATAACCAAGAAAAGCACAATTAGTAACTTTTTTACCCAACTTAGAGATTTTAGGATCCATTAATCTTACATAGGCTAAGCAACCTCAAACTCTTAGATATCTCAAATTTGACTCATGAACTTTTCATAGCTAAAAATGTGTTAGTTTGGTCTTTTTATGAGGCACATAATTTAACACATAACAAGCAGTCAAAAGAGCTTCACCACAAAAACTTAAAGTGCACTAGACTCAATTAACATGGCATTACTTAACTCAACCAAAGTTCTATTTTTTTTTTTCGCTACACCATTAGATTTAGGGGAATAAGGAGGAGTGGTTTCATGAATTATACCCAATGATCTGACAAAAGAATTGAACTCATGTGACTCATATTCACGGCCTTTATCACTTCTTGTTCTTTTTATTTTTCTATTAAACTGATTTTCAACTTCATGGAGAAAAGTTTTAAAAATTCTCAAATGTATCACTTTTATTTTTCATTAAGTAAACATATGTAAACTTAAAAAAATCATCAATGAAAGTGATGAAATATTTGTTTCCTCTAATAGTTAAAATTCCTCCAAATTCATAAATATTAGTATGAACTAATTCTAATAAACTAGTTTTTATTTCAACTTGGAAATGAGACCTTTTTGTTATTTTGGCTTTAGTACAAGCCTCACATTTTAAAAAAAAAAAAAATTGATCATTGAAATTAATCCTAAACTACTCATGATTTTTGTAACGATCTAATAATTTGATGAAATATGTAAAATTTGTGATTTTGTATGATTTAATTATTTTACCCATCCCCATAGTTGAATTATGGTATTTCTGGGATGTGGGAGTGATTGGCAAGATTTTTGATGCATTTTGGTACCATTTATGCGATATTGTGGTTTTTGCTGGCTTTAAAAGCCTTATTTTAGACTTATGGGGATATCTTTTGATCCGTATGATGGATTGTTGAACAGACTACACCAACAGCTTCATAATATCAATTTTAGGCTAGTTAGACCTTTGTTTTGAATCTCAATGCATCCGATCTCATTTTGACCTATTGATTGGAAAGTTGAAAAATTAAAAATATGAGTATGGGACCCACATTTGATCGAAATAATCTCGAATGAAAAATTCAACTTCGTTGGTAGATCCGAAATATCAATTTTTGGATGTTAGCATGTTTGGTGTGATTTTAACGCTTTAAAATCTCATTTTAACCCTCGGTTTGAAAAATTATGATCTCAGGTTATGAGGGTCAACTTGGTGAAAAAAATTATTTTTTTCAAAAATCTGACTTCGCCAATGCATCCAAAACATCGAATTTAGTATGGTTGCATAGTTCATTTGCATATATCGGACTCCGAACGAATCCTAGGCACCCCGTCGAAGTGTGAGTTGAACTTTAAAAAGAAAAAAACTGTTGTTATAGCAGATTTTCTGATATATATATATATAGCAAAAGATTTTTCTTTTTATAGCCTATTTTGCTCATTTTTCATCTTATCTCTTGAGAGTTAAACCTTAAAATAGTATGTGATCTTAAAAGTAAAGTTTGTGAGAGCTTGGGAAACTAGATTAACACCTATTTTTTATTTTATTACATATATAAGGTAAGAATTCACTCTTTTCTTAGTAATTTCTTGATTAATTTTTCAAAACCCCAAAAATCATAGGGTTTGATTTTAAATCCCAATTTTACTCCTTTTTACTTGAATAATATTTTTATCTTATACTTACCAGTTTTTTTATCAATTTAACCTTTAAAACAACTCTGATTCTTGATTTTAACTCGAATTTCAAAGATTTTATCCGGTAAAGCTTAAAAATTATTTTTCTTCAATTTGGACCTCATTTTTTACTATATTTGACTTGGATTTTCAGTTGTAGATTTCTAAAAATATGAAAAACATATTTTTTTAAAGTAAAGTTCGAATTTTGCCCTTTTTTCAGAAACACGTTCTGGGGTCCGTTTTGACTCGAAATCAAAAGTAGCCAATATAGGTGTCGTTGATTTTTTTTTGATACGTATATTACATATTTGATGTTTTTAGTAGAGTTAGAGATTGTTCATGAAAAATAAGGTCATAGCGGACCGATTTCGACTTTTGAGGTAGATTATGGCTAACTTTTTCAGACTGAGTTAAGTAGTGAATGATGGTACAAAATACATGTTAAGGGTGGGAACTAATCATAAAAAATAGCTATCTATGTGGTTGGCCCATGCAAGGGCCTATATGTGATTTAATTATCGAAATTGAGATATTACGTGATGTATTTGACTGTGTGGGGTCCTATGTAATGTTGATAGCCTTGAATACATGTGAATAATTATATTGTATTGTTGAAATGTCTAACGTTGAATCATTAGTGTATTGTGATATATTCATACTTGTTGGTATATGAGACATGTGGAAATTCATGGATGAAACAAAAATAATAAGTGGATATTGGCTCACATGGTGGTGAAAATACATCATTGTGGTGGTTGTGGAAATATATCATATGGTTGATTGTGGATATACTCATTGTGATTGGTTGGGAGAATTATATCTCATATCATACTTATTCATGAAACATTGGTACCACCGTGGCAACACCTGAGTAACACTGGCAATATCTTTTTAAAACCCTCTTCGAGGAATGTGCCGAGAAGCAGATATTGTATCACCTTATAAAATTCTTTCTGAGGGATGTGTCGAAAAGGAGATATGATATATGTGGATTGTATGCGGGTTGACGAATCCCTCATGAGTTCTGTGTTGGAAGGCTTGCCTCTGTAGGTGTATACGAGAATTATGTGATGATTCTAAAGGTTGTGTGATGACCTCGCGCATCATCATCATTATCATATACATTGCACATACTTTATAGCGTTTCTATTATGTTGCATTGCCATATTGACTTGTCATTTATGTAATTATCTTATCTTTTTTTACTTGTATTTGATGATCTTGTAGATGCATATTCCCCCTTGCTCTACTTATATGTGATACAATGCATAATTGTGTTCTATGTGGTTATGGTATTGCAATATATGTGATATATTAGAACTATTAGTGCAAGCGGTGTGGGCTACCATTGTGGAATATTTTTTTATTGCAGGTAACGTGATCTTAGTGTATATTTTGTATGCTTTATTTACTACTTTACTTGGTCGGCCAATGATACCTACTGAGTACAAGTGGATCGTACTCATGCCTACTGTGCCCTTTTGACGCAGGTCTTAGCTCGAGTGCGCCTCAGCTTGTTTGACTCGGGTGATTATTGGAGCTTCCAAGGTAGCGGTTGGACATTCATGCAATCGAAGCTTACTTCTATCTTTCCATAGTATTTATGTCTTTATTAGTATTCAGATACAGATATTATTCCTTTATGGTTATTTTTCTAATGTATTTGACTCCTAGATTGTATTAGTAGTTCTTACACTATTGACACCTGATTTTAGGCATGATTGGTATTTTGGATAAGTTATTTCTGTATTGTTATGATTACTTATATGGTTCGGCTTCGTTCTAGAAGCCTTACCTTGAGATATTTCTATTTTCCCTCTTTTTGTATCAGTTTAGGTGATAGGCTTACTTGTCAAGGTACGCCACGAAAAGTACTATCATGATCCTCATTTTTGGGTCATGACAAATTGGTATCAGAGTAGTCAGGTTTCATTGGTCTCAATGATGGAAGAACAGGATGTATAATAGAGTCTCACGGATCGATACGTAGACTTTTGGATCTATCTTTGAGAGGTTATAGGACATCTTTAGAAAACTTCCCTCTTTTCTTCTTTATCGTGTAAAGTTCTTTCATACCTTGTGTTCTGAGTTGTGTTTCGCTCTTTCAGTGTGGATGGTGTGGCTTATACTATATCTTATCAATTGAGAGATGCGGCGAGAGATTAGTGGAGATTACTTATCAGTTGTAGACCCAGTGATTCTCCTGAGATGACTTGGGATCAATTTGCTAAGGCTTTCCTAGAGATATTTGTGCCTTTCAGTTTGAGGGATCGTATACGGGATGAGTTTGATCATTTGGAGCAACGTTCCATGATAGTTAAGAAGTATAAGAAACGCTTCCATACCCTGTTTACATATTTCTAGGATAATATTTCCATCGAGTCTGATAAGGTTTGAAAGTTTGTGAAGGGTTTGGAGGTTTCTACTTTAGTTGGCTACATCTCAAATGGTTGTATTTGGGGCTTATTTTTAGAGCATTGTGGATTATGCTAAGATGAAAGAGGATATTCTTAGTGCATCTCAGGGAGGCACCTAGAAGGCGTGATGTTTTGGTGAGTTTAGGAGTCAGACCTATCGAGGTAGAGATTTTAGAGGTTCTCGTGGATACCATGGTAGGCTAGTACGGGTGACTTTATAGAGTTCAGGTGGTGGATCTTCTAGTTCAGTAGTTCAGGGTGGTCATTCGGGCCCAGTTATACATTCTCCTATTAAGGCTGGTCATAGAGGTTGTTATATGTGGGATGAGATTTTTCATATGGCCAAAAACTATCCCCGTTAGGAGATTCGGGCTACTCCTATTTTATCTGTGAGAGGTAGGAGTTCTACCAGGTGTGCTAGAGGAAAATATAGTGGAGACTGTGGTGGCAGTCGTGGGACCATCTAGGCAGTTGGTGGTCGTGGTCAATATTATTCTATACCAGCCAGACCTGAGGCAGAGGCTTCTGATGTTGTGATTACAGGTATCGTTCCCATTTGTTTTACACCTGCATCTATATTATTTGATCCTAGATGGACTTTCTCCTATCTGTATGTGTATTTTACGTTGGGTTTGATTTAATTAGTGAGCCTCTTCCCATGCCTATTCATCTATCTACCCAGATAGGTGATTCTTTAATAGTGGATCAGGTGTACCGATCTTTTGTTGTAATTTTTGCTAGGCATGAGACTTTGGTAGATTTGTTTGTATTAGATATGGTTGATTTTGATGTTATTTTAGGCATAGATGGTTGGCTCCTTATCTTGCTATCTTAGATTATTTTGCTAAGACTGTGGCTTTAGCTTTGGCTGGTATGCTAAGGATAGCTTAGAAGGTTTCACTTCATTCGGGTCCTAAAAGGATTATATCTTATGTTCAAGCTCGTAAATTGATTGAGAGAGGATGTTTATCTCACTTGGATCATATTTGTGACACCAGTGTTGCTTCGCCTTCTTCCTTGGATTCTGTGGGGTTATCCATGAGTTTATGGATATGTTCCCTATGAACCTGCCTGGTATGCCTTCGAACTGAGATATTAATTTTGCTATTGATGTTGAGTCGACCACCAAGCCCATTTCTATTTCTCCTTATAGGATGGCCCCAGCAGAGTTAAAAAAATTGAAGGATCAGTTGCAGGAGTTATTGGATAAAGGATTTATCCGACCTAGTATTTCATCTTGGAGTGTGCCTGTCTTGTTTGTGAAGAAAAATAATGGGTATATGCAGATATATATTGATTATCGGCAGTTGAATAAGGTGACAGTTAAGAATAAGTATCCTTTTCCTTGCATTGATGATTTATTTGATCAGCTTCAGGGGGTTGTAGTGTTTTTGGAGATTGATTCGAGGTCTTGTTATCGCCAGTTGAGGATTAGACCTTTGCATATTCCGAAGATAGCTTTTTGAACTTGATATGTTCATTATGAGTTCTTGGTCATGTCTTTCGGGTTGAATAATGCCCCTTCCACGTTCGTGGATTTGATGAACCGGGTATTTCGATCGTATCTTGACTCTTTTGTTATCGTATTTATAGATGATATCTTGGTGAATTCCAAGAGTGAGGTTGAGCATGAGGAGCATTTGCAGATTATGCTTCATAAATTGAGAGATGAGAAGCTGTACATGAAGTTTTTTAAGTACGAGTTTTGGTTAGAGTGTGTTTCTTTCTTGGGTTATGTGTTGACTAAGAAGGGTGTTATGGTTGATCTAGTGAAGATTATCGCATTTCGTAATAGGGCTAGACCTGCTTTGCCTACCGAAATTTAGAATTTTGTTGGCTTAGCGGGCTATTATCGGTATTTTGTCTAGGGTTTTTCATCCATTGCAACTCCATTGACCAAGTTGACCCAGAAGAAGATTTCTTTTCAGTGGTTCGATGCTTGTGAGGTGAGCTTTCAAAAGCTCAAGGATTTGTTGACTTTAGCTCCTATCTTGACTTTGCCTAAGAAAGGCATGGGTTTAACCATCTTTTTTTATGATTCAGGTATTGGGTTAGATGTTGTGTTTATACAAAAGAGCAAGGTGATTGCTTATGCATCTCGTTAGTTAAAGCCTCGTGAGAGGAATTATCCTACCCATGATTTAGAGTTGTGCGCAGTTATGTTTACTCTGAAGTTGTAGAGGCACTACTTGTATAGAGTCCATTGTGAGATCTACTCAAATTATCGTAGCCCTAAGTACTTCTTTACCCAGCGAGATCTTAATATGAGGCAGCTCCATTGGCTTGAGTTGCTTAAGGATTGTGGTTTGACTATTCTTTACGATCTGGGCAGGGCTAATGTGGTTGTGTATGACTAGAGCCGAAGGTCGACTAGCATGGGTAGCTTGGCGCATCTTTTGACCAAAGAGAGGCCCTTGGCCTTAGAGGTTCAATCTTTATCTCACCAGATAGTTAGACTTGATATTTCTACACCTAGGCGTGTTTTGTCATTTGTGGAGACTAGATCTTCTTTATAGGAGCAGATTCGAGCTCATTAGTTTGGCGATGTTGGATTGAGCTTGATTTGAGATAAGGTGTTGAGTAGGGAGGCTAAGGAAGCCTCACTTAATTCAGATAGAGTTTTGAGGATTGGGGGCCGAGTTTGTATGCCGAGAATGGGTGATTGGATTAGGTTGATCTTGGAGGAGGCCCATTGTTTTAGATATTTTATCAATCCAGGCGTGACTAAGATGTATCGTTATTTGAGGTAGCACTACGGGTAGGGTGGTATGAGGTGAGATGTATCAGATTTTGTGGCTCGCTGCCTATGTTACCAGCATGTGAACACCAAGCATATAAGACCTGGTGGATTGCTTCAGAGGTTGCCCATTTCTGAAAGGAAGTGGGAATGCATCACCATGAATTTGTGATTGGTTTGCATCGTACATCTCATAGTTCTGATAGTGTTTGGGTCATCATGGAACGATATTCCAATTCAGCTCATTTTATTCTAGTTTAAGTCTCGTTCTGTGCTGAGAGGTTAGCTCATATCGATATTTGTGAGATTGTTCATCTATATGGTATGTCGGTGTCTATTATTTCAGATCGAGGTTCTGTGTTCACATCTCACTTTTGGAAGACTTTTCAAGATGAGCTGGGTACTCGGGTTGATCTTAGCATATTGTTTCACCTCCAGGCTGATGGCCAGTCAGAGCGAACTATTTAGGTTTTGGAGAATATGCGTCATGCGTGTGTGATGGATTTTGGTGGCCAATGGGAGCAGCATTTGGCTTTACCAGAGTTTGCATATAATAATAGCTACCATTCCAGTATTGATATGGCTCTTTTTGAGGCATTGTCGCTCCCCAGTGGGTTGGTTTGATGTTTCAGAGGTGAGACCTCGAGGTACGGACTTTCTTCGTGAGTCTTTGTAGAGTCTCGGTCATTCAGGATAGACTTAAAACGGCTCAGAGTAGGTAGAAATGTTATGTTAATTGTAGATTTCGTGCCTTGAGATTTGGTATTGGTGATCGTATTTTCCTTCAAGTTTCACCCATGAAGGGTGTGATGAGGTTTGGGAAGAAGGTAAGCTTAGCCCCAGGTATATTGATCCATTTGAGATTCTTCAGACCTTTGGTGATGTGGCTTATGAGTTGGCTTTGCCCCCTAATCTATCAGCTGCTCATCCAATTTTTCATGTTTTTATGCTTCATCGCTATACTCCTGATGAGTCTCATGTCATTCATTGGGAGTCAATTCAGTTAGACGAGTAGTTATCTTTTGTTGATGAGCCGGTCTCCATATTGGCTAGGGATGTTAGGCGATTGCACTCTAGAGTGATCCCTATGGTTAAGGTCCAGTGGCGACATCGAACTGTAGATGGGGTTACTTGGAAGGTTGAGTCTTATATGCGTAGTTATTATCCCCATCTCTTTATTGATTCAAGTATCTTTTTACCTTAGTTCGAGAACGAACTAGACTTTTAGTGGTGGATGATATAACGATCTAAAATTTAATGAAATGTGAGAAATTTGTAATTTTGTGTGATTTGACTATTTTAACCCTCCTCATAGTTGTATTATGGTATTTTTGGGGTGTGAGAGTGATTGACATAATTTTCGATGCATTTTGGTACCATTTATGAGATATTGTGGTTTTTGATGGCTTAGAGAGCCTTATTTTATACTTATGGGGATATCTTTTGATCCGTGCAACAGATGACCGAGCAGACTGTGCCTGCAGCTTCAAAATATTGATTTTAGGCTAGTTAGATCTTTGGTTCAGATCCCGGTGTACCCGAGCTCATTTAGACTTATTGATCGAAAAGTTGAAAAAAATAAAAATATAGGTGTAGGATCCACATTTTATCGAAACAACCTCAGATGGAAAATATGACTTTGCCAGCATATTCGAAATATCTATTTTTGAGTGTTAGCATGTTTGGTGTAATTTTACAACTTTTAAATATCATTTCGATCCTCGATTTGAAAAATTATGATTTCAGGTTTCGGAAGTCAACTTTGTGAAAATGATATTTTTTTCAAAAATCCAAATTTGCCAACGCGTCCAAAACGTCGAATTTAGTATGGTTGCATAGTTCATTTGCATATATCGGACTCCAAATGAATCTCGGGCACCCCACCAAAGTGCAGGTTTAACTTTAAAAAGAAAAAAACTGTTGTTAAAGAAGATTTTCTGTTATATATATAGCAAATTTTCCTCCTTTTTGGCCTGTTTTGCGCATTTTTCATCTTGCCTCTTGAGAGTTAAATCCTAAAAAAGTATGGGAGCTTAAAAGTGAAGTTTGTGAGAGCTTGGGAAGCTAGATTAACACCTATTTATTGGTTTTATTACAGATTTAAGGTAAGAATTCACTCTTTTCTTAGTAATTTCTTGATTAATTTCTCAAAATCCTAAAAATCATAGGGCTTGATTTTAAACCTCAATTTCACTTCTTTTCACTTGAATAATATTTTTATCATATAATTACTAGTTTTCATCAATTTAACCTTCAAAACAACTCTGATTCTTGATTTTAACTAGGATTTCAAAGATTTTACCGGTAAAGCTTAAAAATAGTTTTTCTTCAATTTGAACCTTGTTCCTCATTTCTTACTCGATTTGATTTGGGTTTTCATCTGTAGATTCTTAAAAATATAGAAAACATATTTTTAAAGTAAAGTTTTGATTTTACCCTTCTTTTTCTGAAACCCGTTGTGGGGGTCCGTTTTGACCTTGAATCAAAAGTAGTCAATATGGGTGTCGTTGGTTTTGTTTTGACGCGTAGATTACATATTTGATAATTTTAGTGGAGTTCTAGATTGTTTGTGAAAAATAAAGTCGTGGGTTCGAAGTGTAGCGGATCGGTTTCTGCTTTTGAGATAGGTTATGGCTTAACTCTTTCAGACTAGGTAAATGATGGTACAAAATATATGTTAAGGGTGGGAACTAATCATGGAAAATGTCTATCTATAGTTTTTTCCAGTGTGGGGGCCTATATGTGATGTAATTATTGAAGTTGAGATATTATGTGATGTGTGTGACTGTGTGGGGTCCTACGTAATATTGATAGCCTTGAATTCATAAGAACAATTATATTGTGTTGTTGAAATATCTAGTGTGGAATCATTAGTGTATTGTGATATAGTTATACTTGTTGGTATATGAGACATGTGAAAATTAATGGATGAAACATAAATAATGAGTGGTATTGGCTCACATGGTGGTGAAAATATATCATTGTGGTTGATTGTAAAAATGTATCATTGTGGATGATTGTGAAAAATATATCATGTGGTTGATTTTTTAAATACTCATTGTGATTGATTGTGAGCATTACATCTCATATCATACTCATTCATGAAACATTGGTACCTGTAACGCCCCGAAAATGGGCCCCAAGGCGTCACACGGTGCTTAAGGCTACAAGTAGCCCCAAGCAAACCCTTTTAGCCGTTTTTCTACCATTCAACACTTATAATCAAAATCATCATAATCAAAACATCTAAATATCCTCCATAATATCATACTACAATACGAATGAAATACGGAAAGTAACAAAATACTACATCTCTGACAAATCTGATCAATCTATCCATCTAGTCTGACAAGCCTCTACTAAACTGTATATCCATGAGCCATTGGGACAAACCCCAACTGACCCGAACTCAGGAAATAAACTGAATGACTCAAAGTAAATGAGGAAATCTGTATAACTAGTCCTCGGACCATAAGGACTCACCACTGCAGAGGATGTAGATCAACGTACTCGGATAATCACATTCAAACCTGGGAATGAGGACCTGAACCTACATTATAGGGAAAATGTAGTCCACATGCAAACATGTGGGTCAGTACCATGGAATATGTACCGAGTAAATGGGGCTGCATGAAATAAACATATTTATATGTATATATATATATATATATATATTTAATGATCATGTCATAAGTTTTCTTTCCAAATCATGCAGGACATTTGTAAACGGCTCATAAAGCTTGAAAGAAATCTAAAATCTGAAATCATACACAATGAATGGTAAAACATATCATTCTGGATATCATGAGCCATTACACTTAATCCAAATATCAAGATTCTTTTCTTATTCTCTCATCAAGCAATCTTAGTGGAATTTGAAATATTGAATACATCATAAATCTGCATTTCAAATCTCTTTTAAATCAGTAAAATCAATCTAAGAATGAGGGACGACTCTTTGGGAGGTTCTTCTAACCGACATGTACACCATGTGAGCACCCATGATGTCCCACGACTTGCCCCCGTAAGGTTAGGGCTGTCCTACCCTTGCCATCGGTGTAGAACAATCTCATCTCGGTGATTACTATCTCAATTTTCCACAAATAGTGGAATTCAATGTCTCAACCTACGGTGGCACGTGGTTCTGGGGTATGAAACCGTAGTAACATACCCAACTCGGTGCTAAATACTACTCCCAATACTATGCTCAAAAATCTCAAAAAAAAAACACTTTAAGGGTAATCTCATATTTCTTAAGTTAAATAAATGATAAAATCCGTAACTCATTTCATAAAGTGAATTTTAACTCTGTTGTGACCAAAAGGTCAAATCTTTCTATACTTCATCAAAATAGTCTAAACATGGGTGCATGTAGCACATAAATTCTCAAAACAACAATATCAATATGGGTTAATGACCCTTATAGCGATACTTAATCAAAACATTTCAACATTTATGCTTTATATCACAAGCTTGTATAATTTATACGGAAATCTGAAAAATTTCACCCTTTAATCATAACAATAATCTCAAACTCATGGAGTTTATTTTCTAAACATTCAAAATAATCATAGTATCTTGAACAACAACATAGGATAAGATTTATCACTTCAAATTCATGATAAAACATGTAAAAATTATGTATCTTTGTGAAATAATGCAAACTTTGGGTACAAGAACGAAAGGGTGTTCTTGTTCATAACCCACATACCTTTATGGTAACGGATTCGTTGAAAGATTGGACCGTCAATGTTGATTGTGTAACCCTAGTTGTTTTTATCCTTTAGTGCTCTTGGATGATGAACTTAGACTGATAATAGGGTTATGATGTGTTTAGAATCTATTAAATTCGTAAGGTTAAGTTTAGGGGTGTGTAAGGAGTGCCAAAAGACTTAATTGCCCTCCAAATAACCCAAAAACGGAGTGTTTAAGTCACTTGAAACCATAAGATATGCACCGCATATGATATCGCATATAATTACATAGGCGCCGCATATGATATCGCATATATTTACATAGGCGTTGCATATGATATCGCCTATATTTACATAGGCGCCGCATATGCTATCGCATATGCTTTCTAGTGACCATGTGCGATTGGTTAGGCGACGCACTCTACTTCGCAAAGCCATAACTCCTAGCTCGGGTATTGGATTTTGGTAAAATTGGTATCGTTGGAAAGCTAATTCAATTCTATAGAATTTTGTGGGTATAAATATGCAGAAATACCACATATTTATCAAGTTATGCTCATTCAAGGATGACCCTTGCAAATTCAAACACTAAAACTTGATGGATTTCGAAACTCTTAGCTTGTACTACCTTAAGTGACTCATATAACCACACTTAACACATCATAAGCTCTCTTATAACTAGGGTACTCTTGGTAATTTAGGTTCCCAAATTGGCTTATAAAATTAGGGTTTTCACATATATGAACAACGGTTCGTTTTCTAGCTTAGAAAAGTGCGGGGCATTACAATATCTCCCCCTTGGGGACATTCGTCCTCGAATGATGCTGGGTATACTAAGAGTAAAGAGAAAATGAAGGGTACACAACTGAAGCAACTTGCTAATCTTGCCTCTATTTCATTCTATATTTCAGACACAACAACGGGTGCATCACTCATGAAATCACAACTGAATAGTATAAAATAACTGCTGAACTACTGCAATTCTGCATAGAAAATGAATGATTTAAATAAGAATGGTACCTTCGGCTTGATTGGAGCTTATGGAAAATAGGGGCGGGTACTTGGATCGCATATCCGTCTCAGCTTCCCATGTTTTACCCTCAATGGATTGGTTTCGCCACAACAACTTAACCTAGGGAACTTCTTTGTTCCTTAATCTTCGGACTTGGTGATCTAAAATCTCAACAGGAACTTACTCAAAAGAAAGACTATCTTGCACATTATGGTTTTCTAAAGGATCTACAACAACACAATCACCAATGTGTTTCCTAATCATGGATACATAGAAGACAGAGTGAACGGAAGATAACTCTGAAGGCAACTCAACCTCATATGCTACCTTACCAATATGGCTAAGAACTCTGTAGAGGCCAACATAACGGGGACTAAGTTTCCCCTTCTTTCTGAATCTCTTCACTCCCTCCATGGGTGAAATCTTCAAATACACCAAGTCACCAACTTCAAATTCAAGGTCTCTTCTCCTCACATCAGCATACGACTTCTGACAACTCTTTGCGGTTTTTAATCTTTCTCTAATCACTTTGACTTTTTCCATAGCTTCAAAGATCAAATCAGGACCACTCACGGCCGCTTCACCCACTTCAAACCAACCTATGGGTGACCTACATTTCCTCTCATACAAAGCCTTAAATGGATCCATGCCAATGCTAAAGTGAAAACTATTATTGTAAGCAAACTCTATCAACGGTAAATGCTCATCCCAACTCCCCTTAAAGTCAAGAGCACACACTCTCAACATATCCTCTAAGGTCTGGATAGTCCTCTCATCCTGACCATCTGTCTGCGGATGGAAAGCAGAACTCAAATGCACTTGGGTACCAAGACCCTTCTAAAAAGCTCTCCAAAACTCGAAGTGAACTGAGTACCCCTATCTGAAATGATGGACAAGGGAACTCCATGTAATCTGACTAATTCCCGAATGTACAATCTAGCGTAATCCTCAGCAGTATAAGAAGTATGCACAGGCAATAAGTGCACAGACTTAGTCAATCTATCCACAACAACCCAAATGGAATCATGATGGCATCGGGAAAGAGGTAAACTAGTCATAAAATCCATGTTTATCTCTTCCCACCTCCAAGTGGGAATATCAAACTCCTGCATCATACCACCAGGTATTTGGTGTTCTACCTTAACCTATTGGCACGTCGCATATTTAGCCACAGATGCTGATATATCCTTCTTCATGCCACTCCACCAATAGATTTCCCACAAGTCGTGGTACATCTTGGTAGCACCAGGATGAATAGAATATCGCGCACTATGCGCTTCAGCCATAATTTTCTATCTCAGATCCTCGACATCCGAAACACATAATCTATCCTGCAATCTCAACACACCATCCCCCCTTGGGAGAAAACCTCCACCTTTTAGTCCTTGACTGATTCTTTCAGTCTGACCAAACTAGCATCTAAGTTTTGCTTCTCCTTTACTTTCGAAACTAAGGAGGATTCGAAGCTACTCTGTACTAATATACTCCCTTCAGCAGAGTCAAGCAACCTAACTCCCAACCTATCCAACCGATGCACATCAAGAGCCAACTCCTTCTTACCCTCTCTAATATACGAAACACTACCCATAGATATCCTGTAAGGGCATCCGCCACTACGTTGGCCTTTCCCGGGTGATACAACACACTCATATCGTAGTCTTTCAATAACTCTAACCACATTCTCTGCCTAAGATTCAACTCTCTCTAGGTAAAAACATACTGCAGACTCTTATGATTAGTGTCTTCAGATTTTCAGAGCAAACACAACAGCAGCTAACTCAAGATCATGGGTTGGGTAATTCTTCTCATGGGGTTTCAGTTGTCTAGAGGCACAGGCTATAACCTTACCTCTCTGCATCAGTACACAATCCAAACCAACTCTAAAAGCATTATAATATACCACAAAACCATCAACGCCATCAGGCAGAATCAAAATAGGGGTTGTAGTGAGTCGAGTCTTCAACTCCTGAAAACTATTCTCACAAAAATTAGACCACAAGAAATTCACTTTCTTTTGGGTCAACCGGGTCATAGGAGATGCTATAGAGGAGAAACCTTTAACAAAACCGCGGTAATAGCCAGCTAGACCCAAGAAACTTCTAATGTCGAACGGAGAGACAGGTCTAGGCCAGTTTTTAACAGCTTTTATTTTCTGGGGATCAACTCTAACACCTTCGAAAGAAATAATATGACCCAGAAAAGCAACTGACTTTAGCCAAAATTCACACGCTAAATTTGGCGAACAAGTGATGATCTCTAAGGGTTTGCAAGATGATACGGAGATGATTTGCATGTTCATTCTCACTACGAGAGTATACCAGAATGTCGTCTATAAACACTATGACAAACATATCAAGATATGGCCTGAACACTCGATTCTGAGGTCTATGAAAGTTGTTGGGCATTAGTTAGCCTGAAGGACATAACAAGAAACTCAAAATGACCATAACATGTTCAGAAGGCTGTGTTCGGGATATCACATTCCCTAACTCTGAGTTGATGATAGCCAGAGCAAAGGTCTATCTTTGAGAAGTAACTTGCACCTTACAATTGATCAAACAAATCATCTATTCTTGGAAGGGGATACTTATTTTTAATAGTGACTTTGTTAAGATAGCGAAAGTCAATGCACATGCGCAAAGAGCCATCTTTCTTTCGCATGAATAGGACAGGTTCACCCCAAGGAGACATACTTGGTCTTGTAAAACCTTTATCTAAGATATCTTTGAGTTGCTCTTTCAACTCCTTAAGTTCTGCGGGTGCCATATGAGATGGAGGAATGGAAATGGGCTGAGTATCGGGAAGAAGATCAATCCCAAATTCTATCTCTCTATCGGGAGGTACCCCTGGAAGATCTTCCAGAAAGACATTAGGAAACTCACTAACAACGCCAACTGACTGGAGAGTTGGAGTCTCAAACTTAGTGTCTTTAACTCTGACTAGCTGATAAATGCACCCTTTGGAAATAAGCTTTCTAGCCTTGAGATATGAGATAAAATGACTCTTGGGATATGCGGAATTACCAGACCATTCAATAACAAACTCACCAGGGAACTGAAACTTGACTACACGGGTACCACAGTCTATGGATGCATAACAAGAGTGAAGCCAGTTCATACCCAGAATAACATCAAAATCTACCATGTCTAACTCTATCAGATCAGCAAACATAACTCTATGAAGAATAGAAATAGGATATTTTTGTACACTTTTCGGGCAACAATAGACTCACCCACAGGGGTAGAAACTAGGATGGGCTCAGAGACAATCTCGGGACTCACTTTAAAATTTACAGCAACCAGAGATGTCACATATGAAAAATTGGACCCAGGGTCCAACGACGCATAAACATCAAACTGAAACACACAAAGCATACCAGTAAAACATCGGGGGAGTCTTCCTGCTCCTGACGAGAAGGCAAAGCATAGAATTTGTTCTGGCGCTGACCGCTAGCAGTGCTAGAAGAAGCACCATGAGTAGGAGCTGGATGAGCTACAGGGGCTAGAGAACTAGCAGTCTGGGCCTGGGGGCAAACATCACGGTTCCCCTTTCTGGTATGAGGACAATCTCTAAAACCGTGGCCCTTCTGGCCACATCCATAGCAGCCCTTCTGACCCCACAAACACTTACTCCCGTGATCCCTGCCACACCTGGTGCATGGTGGACAGATAGGCCAGTTACTTACAGTATTCTGAGATACGAACATAGAAGACCTGTTTCCTTGTTCTTGCCTACCTCTAAGTGCTGGAGCACTAGCTGACGATGGTGCTGGCATAGATGAGAAGCTATGAAACTGAGGGTGATTCCCTCCTTGCGATCTCACTATTAAGCATAGTTGATCTACTCTTTAACCACATAGCTTAACACCCCTGTCAAGAACTTACCAATACTAGCTCGATTGTCGGCTATCAAATTTGGGGCATATTTTGCTAACTAAAGGAACTTCAAGCAATACTCCTTAATAGTTCTAGAGCCTTGCCGTAAGTTCATGAACTCCTCTACTTTCACCTCTCTCAACTCTAGTAGAAAGAATTTGTCCAGGAATGCATCCTGGAACTCCACCCAA
Source organism: Capsicum annuum (assembly GCF_002878395.1). NCBI lineage: Eukaryota > Viridiplantae > Streptophyta > Magnoliopsida > Solanales > Solanaceae > Capsicum > Capsicum annuum. Next base: position 205,189,049 of record NC_061115.1, on the reverse strand, counting down.
GTCATAGGAGCAGCACCCTCTACTCTACCCTTTCTTCATGCAACTACCCAGTCATACGCAAGGTCTTTCAATCTGTAGGATGCTAACTCAACACTCTTCTCCTTAGACATGTCCATTACCTTTGTGATCTTCCTTATCTCTTTTAGATACAACTACGGATCCTCACCTAACTTGGACCCATAAAACTCTGGCAGATTCATCCGTATAAAGTCACGGATTCTTGCGGTAGCTAAGTCACCTCCCTATTATTGTGGAAACAGAGCCTGGTTGGCTTAAATGTTGGCAGTAACAGCTTGATCAAGCGCCTGAAAGGCTGCCTTGAACTCAGCGTGGGATACATTCTCATTCAGGGGATCAGCAGGCTGAGGTAGCTGACCCGCATTATTTCTTCTAGCTCAGAGAGGAGGCACATTCTGAAAGAAGAGAGCATGAATTAATAGTTGAAAGGGAACAACTGTAAGCACAATAGACTTCTAAAAGAATGAAATGACCCCCTTTTTTTCTAAAATGTTTCGTAGCCTCTTGCTCATAGATGTGGCGAGCTACACACCGATGATCAAGACTCTACTTAACACGGCTTGTCAGACTCCCTAGGACTCCAATAAACCTGGCTCTAATACCAAGTTTATAACCCCTCAAAAATGAGCCTCGAGGCATCACACGATGCTTAAGGCTACAAGTAGCCCCAAGCTAACCCTTTTAGCTATTTTTCTACCATTCAACACTTATAATCAAAGTCATCATAATTAAAACATCTAAACATCCTCCATAATATCATACTGCAATACGAATGAAATACAGAAAGTAACAAAATATGACATCTCTCACAAATCTGATTAATCTATCCATCTAGTCTGACAAGCCTCTACTAAACTGTATATATCCATGAGCCATTGGAACAAACCCCAACTGACCCAAACTCAGGAAATAACATAAATGACTCAAAGTAAATGGGGAAATCTGAATAACTAGTCCTCGGACCATAAGGACTCACCATTGAAAAGGATGTAGATCAACGTGCTCAGATAATCACGGTCAAACCTGGGAATGAACACCTGAACCTACATTATAGGGAAAATGTAGTCCACATGCGAACATGTGGGTCAGTACCATGGAATATGTAC